>NC_044976.1:88965178-89077678 GCF_008728515.1 Papio anubis
AGCAAACTATCACAAGAACAGAAAACCAAACACCGCATGTTCTCACTCATAGGTGGGAATTGAACAATGAGAACATGTGGACACAGGAAGGGGAACATCACACACTGGGGCCTGTTGTGGGGTTGGGGAAGGGGAGGGATAGCATTAGGAGATATACCTAATGTAAATGATGAGTTAACGGGTGCAGCACACACACCAACATGGCACATGTATACCTATGTAACAAACCTGCACGTTGTGCACATGTACCCTAGAACTTAAAGTATAATAAAGAAGAAAAATAAATAAATAAATTATGGTAGTCAACATCATTGTAATAAGTAGATAACCATGAAGGTGGCAGCTTTGACAAGGGTCACATTTTCTTGTCATCACTCCTTCACGTGCATACAACGTTATATAAGGAGTTAATGTTTTATAAAGCATTTAGCACCACAAACATTCAATAAATGGTTGCTATTATCATTGTATTATATAATAAGAGATAGTTTTAGCAGTGGTGACTATAATCTCTCCATTGAATCAAAAAGATCTGATAATAATGGATAGTCCTCAGCACACTATGTTTATGTGAATATGGTTTCTGGGTTGTTGGGGTTTTTTTTTTTTAATTATTATGGTTATGTAAATAAGGGAGCTAACTTTTCTCTTTGGCTAGAGGCATCCCCCTTACCTGTTCACTTGTTACTCTGTTGATGGTCATTGCTCTTCCCCAAAATTCTGTCATATCATTTAAATCTTTCTCCTATATATATAATTTGTTTATCTTTGTATTCCTAGCTTGTAGTCTTCTAAATTCTGTTTATTATGTTGCTTGAGTTACTTATTTGGAGATCATGCCATCAGATAAGATTGTATCACTTTTGACAAAAGCCACTACAAAGCCAATACAGGAGATGATGGCAGGTATAGTGTGATGTGGAGTAAGGCAGTGAGTAGATACTGTTGTGTTCTACCCAAATCCCCTCTTCAGGGTTGATTTACTCATTCTCCAGCTACTGGGGGATTTAACACCAGCAAACAATGCTAACACACTGCTAGACTTTTCCCTAGAAGTTTGGAAAATCAATGACTCACACTAAGTAGGAATTATAGAATTGCTATGTTATTGGGGGTGAAAAGAATTCAAAATATCAGAGTAAGAGGTATGTCAGAGTGGATATGCTATGTGAAGCCAGAAATCGTCCCAGACAGCTGTTTATGAAAAGACCCAGAGTACACTCCATTTACCAAAGTGATTGATATGAAATGCAGTAGATAAAGAAACACCTGGATCATTGAGAAGCTCAGTGGTATACAGGCCAGGGCTGATAGCGAGAGGTATTGCTAAAGCAGGGATTATTCCAGAATCCTGATAAAAGAGGCCAAGTGATGACACTTAACCATCAAAACCAAGGTGAGCACAATTATTATGATGAATGGCAAGACTGGAATGGCAACTAGGGCTCCTCAACCCTCAGAGAGACATGGAGATGGTTCCTGGAACACAGTGTTCATAGAGGCAAAAGAGGTGGGCAGACAATAAGGATATTGCTTAATTTATGCAAGTTTTTTTAAAAATCAAGGATGAATGTTTAGATGATCAGAAAGCTAAAGGCAACCACTCTAGTAAAGTCACAATTTATTGTCCAGACCTGAGCCAGTTCTCAAATTCAGAACCTATTGACTAAAGGAAACACCCGGTCCCTATGAGGATGAACACTACAACATCACATCAGATGTATTCCGTAGTAATTCTCCAGTCCTTTCCTAAAGGAATTGATGGCCCATTTACTTGGGTAACCATGTTTTGGAGAAAGGGGACTACTCAGAACTTTCCAGGATTATTAACGCAAGGTCTGAAATGACATTGATATCTGGGGAATCAAAGCACCACCATGGCTTGTTTTAGATTTTAGAGTGGGAACATAAAGGGGCAAGGTAATAAATGAGATTGTGGCATGGTTCTGGCTCAGGTTGGGTCCACTCAATCCAATGGGGTACTTCAACCCACCTAGTGATCATTTACTGGTCCCCAAATACTTAATTGGATCAGTCTTACTTTTTAGTCAGCAGCTTTTATATTGGTTCCTTACCTGTAGGGTAAGAGCTATTATAAGGGAGAATGCCATGCAAAAGCCTTGGGAACTGCCTCCCACCCCCCGCCAACACAGTACATTTAAAACAATATTATATCCTAGGAAGAAGGGCAAGATTTAAAGCATGCAAAGGTCATGGTACCTCTTGTATTGCCATTTAATTCACTGGCCCCTATGAAAACCAAATAGTGCGTGGTGGATGGAAGTAGAGTACTGCAGACATAACCAAGCAGTAGCCATAATTGCAGCTGCTATGCCAGATGCAGTATCTTTGTTAGTGCAGACAAACAGAGCCTCAGGCACTTGGTATGAGGCCATCGATCTGGGGAATGTATTCCTTTCCATTCCTATAAAAGAAAGATCATAATCAGTTCACATTCACACGAGACTGAGAACCATATACATCTACAGCCTTATGTTAACTCTTCCTCCCTGTGTAATAACATAGTCCAATCTAACTCAGATTGCATAGACCAGTAGTTCTTAACCAGGAAAAATTTTGCCCCACAGGGGACATTTGGTGGGGACATTTGGTAATGTCTGGAGACATTTTTGTTTGTCACCACTGGGAGAGGAAGGAGGTAGGGCTGCCGGCATCTAGCGAGTACAGGCTAGGGATGTTACTAAACATCTTAAAATCTTCGCAGTGTTTAAGACAATACTCCAACAAAAGAGCATAGACTCCCAAGGGATCTGGAACAAGCATATGCATGTAAGACAGATATAAAAACCCACTCCTATCATGCTTCAGGGACCCCAATGAGAACATCAAGTGGCCATGCAGCCAAAATTTCCCATCATAAGCTGGGTTATGTCAGATCTACAAAGTCATTAGGTTGAGAAGGCACAGAAAGAATACAAAATAAGATGGAAGTTGCTATAAACTGAATGTGTGCCCCCAAAATTCATAGGTTAAAGCGTAGTTCCCAATGTAACGGCATTTGGAGGTGGAGCTTTAGGGAGATAATTAGGTCATGACAATGGGCCCTCATGAATGAGATTAGTGTCCTTATAAGAAGAGATTAGAGAGCTAGCTAGGTCCTTTCACCATGTAAGGACACACTGAGGAGTTGGCAGTCTGCAGCCCAGAAGAGGGCCCTCGGCAGAACCCAGCCAAGCTGGCATCCTGATCTTGAACTTCCAGCCTCTGGAACTGTGGGAAATAGATGCTTGTTGCTTAAGTTGCCCTGTCTGTGGTATCCTGCTGCAGCAGGCTAAGTTGACTAAGACAAAAGTTGTACATTCAAGATTGGGCACAAGCAAGACAAGAGGACATAAATAAGCTGCATAAATAGGTGAGCCATACCCTCCCTGCTGTCCACCACTATTACACTGATGTCACTGACTCAGTTCTTAACTATTGCTGGGTGGAAACGGGTCACTTATGACTAACTGACAGAGGGGGGAAAGTGCCAAGCTTGGTTTATAAATGAGTTAGCTCAGTATGAGGGTAAAAGCCAAAATTCGACTACTGCACTATACCACCACTCAGGAGGAATCATGAAAGAAAGCAATGAGGTCAAATCCTCCAGTCAGTGTATTTTGTCATCCACTTCGTGTAAAAAGGGTAGGAGCCCAGGATAAGAACATACATAGACACATGCGCAGTAGATGATGGTCTGACTGGTTTTTCAGGGACCAGGGGTGAGGGCGGGGAGGATAGATTTGAGAATTAGAAACAAGGAAGTCAAAGGAAGAAGGATGTGTATGGAAACATGAGAGAGGCCACAATGTAAAGATCTTTATACCACATGTTTATTGTCACTAGAGAGCATTTACCATAGAAGAGGTACTAAGTAACAAACTATATAGTATAACTTAGCAAGCTGATGTCATCCACCCTCTGTCATTTCCCACACCAGTGTTACCATGGTTGAATAATGAAGTAGTTGTAACAGCAGAGATGTAAGCTATGCATGGGTCCAATAGCATAGGTTTCCACTTACCAAGGCTGATCTAGTTACTGCCACTCTGATTGTCCAACCTGGCAGCTACTGAGATCAATGCTATGCCCCTGTGATGGTTAATATTAAGTGTAACTTGATTGGATTGAGGGACGCAAAGTATTCTTTCCGGGTGTGTCTGTGAGGATGTTGCCAAAGGAGATTAACATTTGAGTCAGTAGACTGGGAGAGGCAGACCCACCTTAAATATGGGTGGGCACTATTCAATCAGCTGCCAGTCTGGCTAGAAAAAGCAGGCAGAAGAAGGTGGAATGAGAAGACTTGCTGAATCTTCCAACCTTCATCTTTCTCCCGTGCTGGATGCTTCCTGCCCCTCGAACATCAGACTGCAAGTTCTTTGGCTTTTGAACTCTTGGACCTACACCAGTGGTTTTCCAGGGACTCTTGGGCTTTCAGACAGAGACTGAAGGCTGCAACTGTTGGCTTCCCTACTTCTGAGGTTTGGGAACTTGGAATGAGCCACTACTGTCTTCCTTGCTCCTCAGCTTGCAGACAGCCTATCGTGGGACTTTACCCTGTGACTGTGTGAGTCAATTCTCCTTTATAAACTCCCTTCCATATATACATATATTCTATTAGTTCTGTTCCACTAGAGAATCCTGACAAATATGGCCTCCAATATGGCACCATATATTGAAACTAAATGTCCCATTGGTGGCAAGATGACTGCATAAGTACCTTTCTATTCTTGAAGAAGTAGAGATTGATCTTACATGGGATCAACACTAGGATTAGAATATGAGGTTATCTTTCCTGCCCCTATAGCCTAAGCCAGTAGTATTATCCAAGAACTTAGAGAATGCTTGATTCAACAACATGAGATGCCACAACACATTGCATCAAACCAATTGACCTACTTTATAGCAAAGACGTGGCAGTAGGCACATGACCATGGGTCCAACAGATCTATCATACACCACACTAACCAGAAGCACTGACCTTGCAGAGCAGTGTAATAAATAGCCTCTTAAATATGCAACTGAGGGTGTTCTGTTTTTATCTAAAGTGTAAAAAGTTGGAAAAAGGATCACTCCCACCTGAACGGTAATAAAAGTTCAGATAAAGCAAAAAATCATAACATTTTTTGAACCTATCAAAGAGGTAAAATCACAGAGCAACCAAGTAGCCTGAAATATCAGAAAAAAAAATCCTTTCTAAAGAGACAAAAACACAAATGTGGCTCACCTGTGGCAGAACACAAGCGGAAAAGAAGATACAAGAAGATAAGAAGAATTCAACCAAAATTTTTAACAAATTGTTAGACTAATTATACACTAGTGTGAGTGTGTAGAACCCCTGAGAGCTTCGGAGACAGAGTTCACACACTCTCACAGGCTCTTTGCCTTCAGCCTTCATTATGTGCACAAGCCAGGTTGAGGCCAGGGCAGGAGAACAGAGAAACTTTCCTTCAGTGGTATAGACTGAGAGGAAAGGAAGTGCTGCCACTGAAGGAAAGGCACAAAGCCCTGCTCCACCCTGGCTTCCCTATAGATCAAAATCTAAGCAGCTGGGGTAAGGGCAGCAAACACTGGCACACTGATGACAAATGTATAGACCCACTGTAGCTAAAGGAAGGGCAAAAAAACAAACTAATAAACCAATGAAGAAAAATACTCTACCTTTGGGGAAGAGGTAAGAAATATTCTTGGCCCAGATCTTCAGAGCTCTCCTGTCACTGGGCAAGAGGAAAGAAATGCTTTTCTGCATAAGACTTGCCACGTAACGAGGTAGAGTTCAGCTGTGATGGGAAAAAGGGGCAAGATCGTAGAGAAAACTCCATCTCCAAGACTCAAGAATACAGGGCCTGCCTAAGACTAGGAATGAATCAGGATACTAGAAAACCCCCAGCTCCTACCACCAAGTCAGCAAGCCCCAAGTAACATGCAGAAACAATGTATCACCACTGAGGAGGGACATAAGCACAGAGAGAGACCACCTATGAGGCACAAGTGCACAGAAAAAAACAAAAACTGAGAGTAAAACATGAACACTGGCAAAATCCTTCAGTAATTTAGGTCCCACCTTAAGCACAAGGTAACCCTAAAGAATCTGAAGCCAGTGGTGTACTGAAGTTAACTGTAGAGACAACCAAACCTAAACTCAGCTCAACTGCTGATTATATTTATTCAACTTCCCTACCCATATCCCCCTCACACATACTAATGACCTAGAGTTAAAAGAGGTTTGCCAGTTACCAGGCATACATACTGTTTATGCCAATCTTTGCTTTCCTAGCTATGATTTCCAACATTCAATCAAAAATTTCAAGACACACTAAAAAAGAGGGGGAGATATTAAAAATAAATAAATAAAACACTGCCAAGAGACAAAGCAATCAACTAAGCCAGACCCAGATGTTGAAACTATCAGACCATGATTAATATGTTAAAAGCTTCACTGAAAAAGCCAACAACATGCATGTGTCTAATTTCAGCAAGAGTTGGAATCTACAAATAAAAGTGAGAAATGGAAATATTAGAAATACAAAAACCTGGACTGGGCACTGGCTCATACCTCTAGTCCCAGCACTTTGGGAGGTCGAGGTAGGTGGATAGCTTGGGCCCAGGAATTTGAGAGCAGCCTGGGCAACATGGAAAAACCTTGTCTTTATAAAAAATACAAAAATTAGCCAGGTGTGGTAGCACACACCTGTGGTCCCAGCTACTTAGGAGGCTGAAGTAGGAGAATCACTTGAGCCCAGGAGGTCAGGGCTGCAGTGAGCTGTGATCCCACCATTGTACTTCAGCCCAGGTGACAGAGTGAGACATTGTCTCAAATTTCTTTAAGAAAGGAAAAGAAAAAGACATATAAAAACCCGGTATTAAGGATGAAGTATGTTTTCTACAGGCTCATCAACAGAAGCAACACAGCTAAGGGAAGAAACAGTGAACTTGAGGACAAGCCCATGAAAGGTACCCAAACTTAAACATCCAGAGGAGAAAATGTGAATATTACAGACGAGTAGCCAAGAGTTGTGGAACAATATCAAATAGTCTAATATACCAGGATAAAAAGAGGAATAGAATAAGCTAGAGAGGTATTTGAGAAGATAATGACAGACCCAGACATGGTGGCTCACACCTGTAATCCAAGCACTTTGGGAGTCCAAAGCAGGTGGATCGTTTGAGCTCAGGACTTGGAGACCAGCCTGGGCAACATGGTAAAACCCCATTTCTACAAAAAAAATACAAAATATTAGCTGGGTGTGGTGGCACACAACTGTAGTCCCAGCTACCCAGCAAGTTGAGGTGGGAGGACCGCCTGAGCCAGTGGTTGACAGTGTAGTGAACTGTGATTGCACCACTGCACTGCACTCCAGGCTGGGTGACAGAGTGAGACCCTGTCAAAAAAAAAAAAAAAAAAAAAAGACAAGACAAGATAACGGTAAAGAATTTTTCCAAAACAAAACAAAACAGCAAATCAGAGATCAAAGAAACACAAAAAAGGTGAATACTAAAAACAACCACAGTTGCACACACACACACACACACTTGCTTCAAGTGTCTCATATTCAAACTTCCAGAAACCAAAGATAAAGATAGAATCTTGAAGGCAAGAGAAAGCTAGATAAAAATGACACATGTCAAACTTAAGAAAAAAATATACATTGTAGCAAACTATTTGTCATAATAATACAACCCAGAAGACAATGAAGTGACATCTTTAAACTGCTAAAAAGGAAAAAAAATTTTAATCTATCTCCTCAGAATTCTATACCCAGTAAAAATATCTTTCTAACAAAAGCTGAGAGAATTCATTACCAGCAGACATGCACTACAAAAAGATTTGTTTCATGTCTTCAGTAATAAAGAATATGTATCAAAAAGAAATTTGTATTTACACAATAAAATTAAATCTCCAGAATAATTAAAATAAAGGTAAGTGTAAAAGATATTTATCTCATTTGTAATAGCTCTACAAGATAATTGACGGTCTAAATTTAAAATATTAGTAAAGAATTGAGAACTTATAATTAAGTATATAGTGTAATGGTCAATCTAGTCAAGTTAGGTGTCAGCTTGTTCTAGCTGTTCTGGCAGCCAATTGAATGGTGCCTACCTACATTGAGGGTGGGTCTGCCTCTCCCAGTCCACTGACTGAAATGTCAATCTTCTTTGAAAACACTCTCACAGACATACCCAAGAACAATGCTTCATCAGCCATCTAGGCAACCCTCAATCCAGTCAAGTTGACACCTAATTTGACTGTACTGACCATCACAGTATGTTCTCTGGCAATGACAAAATTAAACTAAAAATCAAAACCAAAAACACATCTGAAAAGTTATCCCAAATATTAGAAATCAGTGCACTTCTGAATACCATATAGGTTTAAAAAAGTCATAAGGGTAAATTTAAAAAATAATTTTAATTAAATGAAAATAAAAACAACATAAGAAAAATCAGGGAAATATGGTTAAAACAATGCATGAAAAGAAATACATAGCATTAAATGCTTTTATTATAAAAGAAAAATGTTCTCAAATCAATAATCTAGGCTTCTGCTTAAAAACTAAAAAAAAAAAAAGTATAAATTAAGCCCAAAATAAGCAGGAGAAAAGAAATAATAAAAATAAGAGCAGCTATCAATGAATTTGAGAACAGAAAAAAAATTAAAACACTGAAACAAAAAGCTAGTTCTTTGAATAGATTAATAAAATTGGCAGACTTCCAGCCAAATTGATTAAGACAAAAAAGAGAGAATATGCAAACTACTAGTATCATAAATGAAAGATGAACATTACTACAGTTCATACATCATTAAAAGAGCAAAAAGTGAATATTACAAATAAGTTCATGCTATATATTGAATGAACTAGATTAAATAAACAAATTCTTTAAAAGACACAAACTAACAAAGCTTACTCAAGAAGAAAAAATCTGAATATTTCTATTTCTATGAAAGAAAATAGATTTGTGGTATAAACTTTCCAATTAAAAAAAATTACAAGGCAGATAGCTTTACTGGACAAGTCTCTCAGACTTTTAAGGAAGAAAAAAGTCTCAAAAATACCAGTTCTACACAAATTCTTTAAAAAATAATAGAAGAAGAATGAACATTTTCTGGCTTATTAAGGCCAGCTCACCACCCTGATACCAAAACCAGACAAAGGCATTACAGCAAACCATTATCTTTCATAAACTTAGACACAAAAATCCTCACAAAATATTGGCAAATCAAATCTAGCAGTATATCTTTTTACATAATAGAGTATGACCAAATAGAATTCATTCCAGAAATGCAAGGTTAGTTTAACACATGAAAAATCAAACAATGCGGTAGGCATTGCAAGATAGCCGAATAGGAACAGCTCCAGGCTACAGCTCCCAGTGTGAGCAACGCAGAAGATGGGTGATTTCTGCATTTCCAACTGAGGTACCAGCTTCATCTCACTGGGGTGTGTCGGACAGTGGGTGCAGGACAGTGGGTACAGCCCACCGAGCGAGAGCCAAAGCAGGGGGAGGCATCACCTCACCCGGGAAGTGCAAGGGGTAAGGGAATTCCCTTTCCTAGCCAAGGGAAACCGTGACCACACAGCACCTGGAAAACCAGGTTACTCTCACCCTAATACTGTGCTTTTCCAAGGGTTTTAGCAAATGGCACACCAGGAGATTATATCCAACCCCTGGCTTAGAGGGTCCCACACCCACAGAGCCTCCCTCATTGGCAGCACAGCAGTCTGAGATCTAACTGCAAGGTGGCAGAGAGGCGGGGTGAAGGATGCCCACCATTGCTGAGGCTCAAATAGGGAAACAAAGCAGCAGGGAAGTTCGAACTCGGTGGAACCCACTGCAGCTCAAGGAGGCCTGCTTGCCTCTGTAGACTCCACCTCTGGGGGCAGGGAATAGCCAAACAAAAGGCAGCAGAAACCTCTGCAGATTTAAATGTCCCCATCTGACAGCTTTGAAGAGAGTAGTGGTTCTACCAGCATGGAGTTTGAGATCTGAGAATGGACAGACTGCCTCCTCAAGTGGGTCCCTGATCCCCAAGTAGCCTAACTGGGAGGCACATCCCAGCAGAGGTAGACTGACACCTCACACGGCCAGGTACCCCTCTGAGACAAAGCTTCCAGAGGAACGATTGGGCAGCAACATTTGTTGTTCAGCAATATTCACTCTTCTGCAGCCTCTGCTACTGATACCCAGGCAAACAGGGTCTGGAGTGGACCTCCAGCAAACTCCAACAGACCTGCAGTTGAGGGTCCTGACTGTTAGAAGGAAAACTAACAAACAGAAAGAACATCCACACCAAAATCCCACCTGTACATCACCATAATCAAAGACCAAAGGTAGATAAAACCACAAACATGGGGAAAAAAACAGAGCAGAAAAGCTGAAAATTCTAAAAACCCGAGTGCCTCTCCCCCTCCAAAGGAATGCAGCTCCTCGCCAGCAATGGAACAAAGCTGGATGGATAATGACTTTGATGAGGTGAGGGAAGAAGGCTTCAGACGATCAAACTTCTCCAAGCTAAAGGAGGAAGTTTGAACCCATTGCAAAGAAGCTAAAAACCTTGAAAAAAGATTAGATGAATGACTAACTAGAATAACCAATGTAGAAAAGTCATTAAATGACCAGATGGAGCTGAAAACCATGCCACGAGAACCACATGACAAATGCATAAGCTTCGGTAACTGATTCAATTAACTGGAAGAAAAGGTATCAGTGATTGAAGATCAAATGAATGAAATGAAGTGAGAAGAGAAGTTTAGAGAAAAAAGAGTAGAAAGAAATGAACAAAGCCTCCAAGAAATATGGGACTATGTGAAAAAACCAAATCTGATTGGTATACCTGAAAGTGACGGGGAGAATGGAACCAAGTTGGAAAACACTCTGCAGGATATTATCCAGGAGAACTTCCCCAACCTAGCAAGGCAGGCCAACATTCAAATTCAGGAAATACAGAGAACACCACAAAGATACTCCTCGAGAAGAGCAACTCCAAGACACATAATTGTCAGATTCACCAAAGTTGAAATGAAAGAAAAAATGTTGAGGGAAGCCAGAGAGAAAGGTCGGGTTACCCACAAAGGGAAGCCAATCAGACTAACAGCGGATTTCTCGGCAGAAACTCTACAAGCTAGAAGACAGTGGGGGCCAATAGTCAATGTTCTTAAAGAAAAGAATTTTCAACCCAGAATTTCATATCCAGCCAAACTAACTTTCATAAGTAAAGGAGAAATAAAATCCTTTACAGACAAGCAAATGCTGAGAGATTTTGTCACCACCAGGCCTGCCGTACAAGAGCTCCTGAAGGAAGCACTAAACATGGAAAGGAACAACCGGTACAAGACACTGCAAAAATATGCCAAAATGTAAAGACCATTGATGCTAGGAAGAAACTGCATCAACTAACAAGCAAAATAATCAGCTAACATCATAATGATAGCATCAAATTCACACATAACAAAATTAACCTTAAATGTAAATGGGCTAAATCCTCCAATTAAAAGACACAGACTGGCAAATCAGTTAAAGAGTCAAGACCCATCAGTGTGCTATTTTCAGGAGACCCATCTCACGTGCAGAGACACACATAGGCTCAAAATAAAGGGATGGAGGGAGATCTACCAAGCAAATGGAAAACAAAAAAGGCAGGGGTTGCAATCCTAGTCTCTGATAAAACAGACTTTAAACCAACAAAGATCAAAAAAAGACAAAGAAGAACATTACATAATGGTAAAGGGATCAATTCAACAAGAAGGGCTAACTATCCTAAATATATATGCACCCAATACAGGAGCACCCAGATTCATAAAGCAAGTCCTTAGAGACTTACAAAGAGACTTAGACTCCCACACAATAATAATGGGAGACTTTAACACCCCACTGTCAACATTAAACAGATCAACGAGACAGAAAGTTAACAAGGATATCCAGGAATTGAACTCAACTCTGCACCAAGCACACCTAATAGACATCTACAGAACTCTCCACCCAAGTCATATACATTCTTCTCAGCACCACATCACACTTATTCCAAAATTGACCACATAGTTAGAAGTAAAGCACTCCTCAGCAAATGTAAAAGAAAAGAAATTATAACAAATTGTCTCTCAGACCACAGTGCAATCAAATTAGAACTCAGGATTAAGAAACTCACTCAAAACTGCTCAACTACATGGAAACTGAACAATCTGCTCCTGAATCACTACTGGGTACATAACAAAATGAAAGCAGAAATAAAGATGTTCTTTGAAACCAATGAGAACAAAGACACAACATACCAGAATCTCTGGGACACATTTAAAGCAGTGTGTAGAGGGAAATTTATAGCACTAAATGCCCACAAGAGAAAGCAGGAAAGATCTAAAATTGACACCCTAACATCACAATTAAAAGAACTAGAGAAGCAAGAGCAAACACATTCAAAAGGTAGCAGAAGACAAGAAATAACTAAGATCAGAGCAGAACTAAAGGAGACAGAGACACAAAAAAACCTTCAAAAAAAAAAATCAATGAAACCAGGAGCTGGTTTTTTGAAAAGATCAACAAAATTGACAGACTGCTAGCAAGACTAATAAAGAAGAAAAGAGAGAAGAATCAAATAGATGCAATAAAAAATGATAAAGGCGATATCACCACCGACCCCACAGAAATACAAACTACCATCAGAGAATACTATAAACACCTCTATGTGAATAAACTAGAAAATCTAGAAGAAATGGATAAATCCCCGTACGCATACACTCTGCCAAGTGTAAACCAGCAAGAAGTTGAATCCCTGAATAGACCAATAACAGGCTCTGAAATTGAGGCAGTAATTAATAGCCTACCAACCAAAAGAAGTCCAGGACCAGATGGATTCACAGCCACATCTACCAGAGGTACAAGGAGGAGCTGGTACCATTCCTTCTGAAACTATTCCAATCAATTGAAAAAGAAGGAATCCTCCCTAATTCATTTTATGAGGCCAACATCATCCTGATACCAAAGCCTGGCAGAGACACAGCAAAAAAAGAGAATTTTACACCAATATCCCTGATGAACATTGATGCAAAAATCCTCAATAAAATACTGGCAAACTGAATCCAGCAGCACATCAAAAAGCTTATCCACTATGATCAAGTAGGCTACATCCCTGGGATGCAAGGCTGGTTCAACATATGCAAATCAATAAACATAATCCAGCATATAAACAGAACCAAAGACAAAAACCACATGATTATCTCAATAGATGCAGAAAAGGGCTTTGACAAAATTCAACTGCCCTTCATGCTACAAACTCTCAATAAATTCGGTATTGATGGAACGTATCTCAAAATAATAAGAGCTATTTATGACAAACCCACAGCCAATATCATACTGAATGGGCAAAAACTGGAAGCATTCCCTTTGAAAACTGGCACAAGACAATGATGCCCTCTCTCACCACTCCTATCCAATATAGTGTTGGAAGTTCTGGCTAGGGCAATCAGGCAGGAGAAAGAAATAAAGGGTATTCAATGAAAAGAGGAAGTCAAATTGTCCCTGTTTGTAGATTACATGATTGTATATTTAGAAAACCCCATCGTCCCAGCCCAAAATCTCCTTAAGCTGATAAGCAATTTCAGCAAAGTCACAGGATACAAAATCAATGTGCAAAAACACAAGCATTCTTATACACCAATAACAGACAAATAGAGAGCCAAATCATGAGTGAACTCCCATTCACAATTGCTTCAAAGAGAATAAAATACCTAGGAATCCAACTTACAAGGGATGTAAGGAAAAACTACTTTAAAGTTCACATGGAACCAAAAAAGAGCCCACATTGCCAAGTCAATCCGACGCCAAAAGAACAAAGCTTGAGGCATCATGTTACCTGACTTCAAACTATACTACAAGGCTACAGTAACCAAAACAGCATGGTACTGGTACCAAAACATTGTCAATATTCTAGTTGTGATGTTGTACTATAAGTTCATAAGGGCTTACCATTGGGAGAAAGTCGGTAACGAGTATATGGGACCTCTTTGTATTATTTCTTTCTTTTTGCCTTTTTTTTTTTTTTTTTTTTTTTTTTTTTTAGACAGAGTCTCCCTCTGTTGCCCAGGTTAGAGTGCGGTAGTGCAATCTCGGCTCACTGCAACCTCCAAACCTCCACCTCCCAGGTTCAAGTGATTCTTCCACCTCAGCCTCCCAAGTAGGTGGGACTACAGAAGCATGCCACCACACCTGGCAAATTTTTGTATTTTTAGTAGAGATGGGGTTTCACCATGTTGGCCAGGCTGGTTTTGAACTCCTGACCTCAAATGATCTGCCAGCCTCAGCTTCCCAAAGTACTGGGATTACTGGTGTGAGGCACCATGCCCAGCCTCTTTGTATTATTTCTTAAAACTGCATGTGAACCTACAGTTATCTCAACATTAAAAGTTTAATTTAAAAATACAAATGTATGTGTCTATGGAAAACATTAATGAACAGCTTTTTACAAATTGAGCTTGGGTTACTGAGGTTATTCCAGGTTATTGGTTAATAGGTCCAAAACACAGAATAAAGTAAAAAATAATATTAAAAATTAGACTTTTGCAAATGACAGTTTCATAGTTCCATTAGAATCTTCCTTCAATCATAGAAGTAGGCATGCTCTATAAAGTTTTAGAGGGGCTTTACGAATAGGAATAAACATTTGGATTTATCTAATGTACACTTTTCAAATTTTCTTATACTATCTGAAAAAAAAAATCCATAGCCTATACATTTGTCTTACACATCTTAATGAAGAAAACAAGTTTCTGAAATTGATGCCTGCTTCTGAAAAACCATCTAAACCAATAGAAATTGAATTAAATTGACACTGACAACAAGTTTTAAATTCAATCAGTAGAATTTTGAGACTACACATGGCATAATTTTTAAAGACTGATATTAGAGGAAGGGGAGAGACGGATAGACACAGACAGAGAGACAGAACAAAGAGAGACAGAAAGATATCTAATTGAAGAGAATTAGATTCTACACAGTTCATGAAAACTTTTCCTTAAGATCCACAACAAAGCAAGGATGCCCAGTCTCATCATTTCTATTCAACATACTCCCAGAAGTCCTAGCCAGAGCCATTAGGCAAGAAAAAGAAATAAAAAGCATCCAAATCAGAGAAGAAAGAGTTAAATTATCTGTTTGTAGATGACATGATCTCGTATGTATAAAACTCTAAAAGCCCCACAATAAAATCTGTTAGAACTAAGAAAGTAATTCAGTAATGTTACAGGATACAAAAATCGACATACAAAAATCAGTTGCATGTCTATACACTAAAAACAAACTATCCAAAAAGAACATTTAGGAAACCAATCCCATTTACAATAGCATCAAAAAGAATGAAGTATTTAGGAATAATCTTAACCAAGTTGAAAGACTTGTACATCAGAATCTGTGGAACATTGATGAAGAAAATTGAAACTAAGAAATAAATGGAATGACATCCTGCATTCTAAAAGCAATCTAAAAGTCCATAAATGGATGAATGAATAAAACTGTGGTGTGTGTGTGTGTGTGTGTGTGTGTGTCTATAATCATTTTCAATGTGTATACTGAAATAATGAAATATTATTCAGCCTTAATATTTATTGGGTCAGAGGGATTAATATTGTTAAAATGAATTTAAAAATAAAAGAATTAATATGGTTATAAAGTCTATACTATCCAAGTGATCTACAGATCCAATGCAAATCTTGTCAAAAAACTAAGGGCATTTTTTATAGAAATAAAAATAGTACACAAAACACTCTGAAGAGCCAAAGCAATTTTCAGCAAAAAGAACCAAATTGGAGATATATTTCCTGATTTCAAAACATATTACAAATCTACAGTAATTAAAACAGTGTGGTACTGGAATATAAACAGACATATAGATCAATAGAACAGAATAGAGAGCCCCAAAATATGCCTATACATATATGATCATATGGTATTTGACATGGGTGCCAATAACATGCAGGAAAAAAATAGTCTCTTCAATAATGTTATTGGAAGAACTGGATATCCACATGCAAAAGAGTACAATTGGGCTCTTAGCTTACACCATGCACAAAAATGGATTAAAAACAAATCTAAGACCTGAAATCATAAAATTCCTAGAAGAAAACATAGGAAATAAGCTTCTTGACAATGATCTGGGCAATGGCTTCTTGGATATGACACCAAAAGCAATAATAAACAAGTGGTATTGCATCAAACTAAAAAGCTTCTGCACAGCAAAGGAAACAATCAATGAAATGAAAAGGTAACCTACAATATGGCAAAAAATATTTGAAAACCATTTAAATAATAAAGAACTAATATCCAGAATATGTAAGGAATTTCTATAACTCAGTATCATAATAATAATAACCCAATTAAAAATGAATAAAGGACCTCAATAGATATTTCTCCAAAGAAGACATATAAATGGCCAATGGATATATAAAAAAGTCCAATATCACTAATCATCATGAAAATGCAAATCAAAGTCACAATGAGCTATCACCTCACACCTATTAGAATGGCTATTATCAAAAAGGCAAGAGATAACAAGAGTTGACAAAGATGTAGAGGAAAGGGTACACTGTTGGTGGGAATGTAAATTAGTGCACCCACTATGGAAAACAGTATGGAGATTCCTCAGAAAGTTAAAAATAGAACTACCCTATAGGATCCAGCAATCCCATTTCGGGATATATGTCCAAAGGAATTAAAATCAGAATTTTGAAGAGATATCTGCACTGCTGTGTTCATTACAGCATTATTCACAACAGTGAAAATATGGCAGCAATCTAAAAGTCCATTAATAAATGAATGGATAAAGAAATTGTGGCGTATATACACACAAACACACACAAAATGGAAATCTTAAAAAAGAAAAAAAAATCCTGCCATTTGCAACAATATGGATAAATCAGGAGGATACCATGCTAAGTGAAATAAGCTAGACACAATGGCAAATGCTGCATGATTCCACTTACATGAGAAATCTAAAACAGTCAAACTCATAGGAGCAGAACATAGAAGGGTGTATGTCAGGGGCTGGGGAAAAGGTGCTATGGGGAGGTATTGGTCAAAGGGTACAAAATTTCAGGTATGCAAGATGAGTAAGTTCTAGAGTTATACTGTACAGCCTACTGCCTATAGTTAACAATGCCATATTGTAGAGTTAAAAATTTGCTAAGAGGGTAGATCTTATGCCAAGTGTTCTTATCATAAACATATGTGCACACACACACACAAAGAAATGCATATCAAAAAGTACATAGGAGTGAAAAATACATTAAATTTTTATTTAAAATGCACCAACAAAAGAAAATAAAACTTCTAAAAAGATACATAAAGAGAAAATGACTAAATCTTCATATTTACTGAATGTACTTAATCTGTATATGGGATTTATTTTTCTAGTATCTCTATCCTAGTATATAATTGACAATATTCAATGCTCATAATAAAAATTTTTAAGTACAGAAAAATTCTGTACAATTCAAAGCTTCCTATGTACAAAGAGATAATACAATCGCTTATTATTGGTTTCTTAAAACATTTTCTTATTTTTATGTTATAATTTGTTCCACTAAGAATTTTTAAATGATTGGTTCAACCAGTATCAAAAAGTGTTAAGAGGCCAGGCAGGGTGGCTCACACCTGTAATTTCAGCACTTTGGGAGACCAAGTGGGGGCAGATCACCTGAGGTCAGGAGTTTGAGACCAGCCTGGCCAACATGGCGAAACTCCATCTCTAATAAAAATACAAAAATTAGCCAGGCATGGTGGTGCATACCTGTGGTCCCAGTTACTCAGGAGGCTGAGGCAGGAGAATTGCTTGAACCCAGGAGACAAAGATTGTGGTGAAGACTGTGGAAGACAAGATTGTGTCACTGCATTCCAGCCTGGGCAACAGAGTGAGATTCTGTCTCAAAAAAAAAAAAAAGTGTTAAGGTTTTATATGATAAAATTTAACAGATTATTGTAGGTTATAGAGAACACATCCATACAATGGACTATTATACAACAGCTAAAAATAATAAGTCAGTTCTTTGTGAATCAATTGTAAAGCTCTCTAACATATTTTATGTGAAAATAGCACAGCAAAGCAAAGAGTAATGTGCATGTTATATGTAAAAATAAAAATAAAATAATCGACCTGGTGCAGTGGCTCACACCTGCAATCCCTGGGCTTTGGGAGGCTGAGGAGGGCAGATCACCTGAGGTGAGAAGTTCGAGACCAGCCTGGCCAACATAGGGAAACCCTGTCCCTACTAAGAATACAAAAATTGGCAGGGCATGGTGGCGCATGCCTGTAGTCCCAGCTACTTGGGAGGCTAAGGAAGGAGAATTGTTTGAACCCAAGAGGCAGAGATTGCAGTGAGCTGAGATCACATCACTGCACTCCTGCCTGGGCAACAGAGGAAGACTCTGTCTCAAATAAAATAAAATAAAATAAAATAAAATAAAATAAAATAAAATAACCCATATACATACAGCACATCTCTGGAAGAACATACAAGAAACTGATAAAAGTAGATATTTCCTTAAAAGGCCTAGAGCAAAGGCAGAAGAGAGAGATATGCTTTTCACTGCATACCTTCTTGCAACTTAGAATTTTGTACAATGTGTATATACTACCTTGAATTTAAAAAATTTTTTTTTCTTTTTCTTGTTTTTTTTTTTTTGAGATGGAGTCTCGCTCTGTCGCCCAGGCTAGAGTGCAGTGGCCTGATCTCAGCTCACTGCAAGCTCCGCCTCCCGGGTTTACACCATTCTGCCTCAGCCTCCCGAGTAGCTGGGACTACTAGAGTCGCCCACCACTTCGCCCGGCTAGTTTTTTGTATTTTTTAGTAGAGACGGGGTTTCACCGTGTTAACCAGGATGGGTTCGATCTCCTGACCTCGTGATCTGCCCGTCTCGGCCTCCCAAAGTGCTGGGATTACAGGCTTGAACCACCGTGCCCGGCCGAATAAAAATTTTTAAATAAAGTTTAAAATAAAAAGGTAAACATGAAATAAATTGATTATATACATTATTCATTTAAAATTACTACCAGCGAACTGTAATGACCAGTAATTGGTATCAGCCATTAACTGGTTATTTCCGCCTTGGGCAAATTATATTATTGTTTTACCTCTTACTTGTGTGAAATGGGGATTCTAATGTTCATCTTTAAGGGTTAGTCAGTGGGTTAAATGTAGCACATAAAGGAGCCCCTAGAGAAGGCATGCAATAATAAACAGCTATTTTCCTCATTCCTCCTCTGATCTACACGACTGCAGCCCCAGGATGCTGAGGAACTAGAAGAATTACTCAACAGTTATGCTTTCATATGTGATTATGTTGCTGAAGGTCAAGAAAACATTAAGATTCCCAATGATATTTCCCATTTTTTTTCTACATCTCCCTTATAGCTAAGGCAAGCTGTAAAGCACTTCAATCTTATTTAAAGCTTCATAAAAATTCTTGAGTAGACATTTAATGACATTGTCTTAGTTTGGGTTCTGTCAAAAGCAAAGCCTGAGACAAAGTCTTGGGTACAGATGATCTACTGGGGAGGTGGTTCCAGAAAGCAGGCATTGGGGGGAGTCAGGAGAGTGAAAGAAGAGAGAAGGAAAAACAAAATAAAGATGTATTACCAAGGTCACCACTGTGAGCAAACAGGGGATTTGGTCTGGAACTCTTGAAAAGCATGCATAATGCCCCCCCAAAGAAGTGGTCACCCAAAGGACAGTGGGCTGGAGCATTTGTCCACTGGGTTCTGTCCTACATTGGTTGTGGGTTGACCTTGAAGGCATTAAGACTCCCACCCCGTTGGGCTGCACTTGCATGGGGATTGTGCAGGCTTTTGTGGCATTGAAGAAAGCCCTGGGGAAGAAAGCAGGAAGACACACAGCATACATGCGAAGTGTGGCATTGTCAGCACAAGGTGAGTCTGAACTTGTATGGAACTGTCCAGTGCAGCTACAGCTAAAAACAGAGGTGGGCTGAGGAGATATGACACCGGTGCCAGAGGCATTTGCTACATACATCACTCAGGAAAATTTTGGTCAAGTAACTGTTGCTAAAAGAACAAACATGACACAATTGTCATAACTTTCTTTCCTGTTTTCCTTCTCAAAGATGGCAGTAACAATTACATGTTTAAAGCTTATGGCATTTCTTCAATGATCCAAATGCTGCAAAAGAACTCATATGTGTTTCTTTGACAAGCCCAGGGAGCTGAGCGGGCATGATATTGACTGCTGTATGTTTATGACTTTCAACAGCTCTTATACCTATGCTCACTTTTTAAATTTTTTTTTTTTTTTTTTTTTTTTTTTTGAGACGGAGTCTGGCTCTGTAGCCCAGGCTAGAGTGCAGTGGCCGGATCTCAGCTCACTGCAAGCTCCGCCTCCCGGGTTCACGCCATTCTCCGGCCTCAGCCAAGTTCTGGGATACATGTGCAGAATGTGCAGGTTTGTTACATAGGTACACACGTGCCATGGTGGTTTGCTGCACCCATCAACCTGTCATCTATATTAGGTATTTCTCCTAATGCTATCCCTTCCCTAGCCCCACCACCCCCGATAGGCCCCAGTGTGTGATGTTCGCCTCTCTGTGTCTGTGTGTTCTCGTTGTTCAGCTCCCACTTATGAGTGAGAACATGCAGTGTTTGGTCTTCTGTTCTTGTGTTAGTTTGCTAAGAATGATGGATTCCAGCTTCATCCATGTCCCTGCAAAGGACATGAACTCATCATTTTTTATACTGCATAGTATTCCATGGTGTATATGTGCCACATTTTCTTTATCCAGTCTATCATTGATGGGCATTTGGATTGGTTCCAAGTCTTAGCCATTGTGAACATTGCTGCAATAAACATACATGTGCATGTGCTTTTATAGTAGAATGATTTGTAATCCTTTGGGTATATATCCAGTAATAGGATTACTGGGTCAAATGATATTTCTGGTTCTAGATCCTTGAGAAATCACCACACTGTCTTCCATAATGGTTGAACTAATTTACACTCCTACACTCTCACCAACAGTGTAAAAGCATTCCTATTTCTCCACATCCTCTCCAGCATCTGTTGTTTCCTGACTTTTTCATGATTGCTATTCTAACTGGCGTCAGATGGTATCTCATTGTGGTTGTGATTTGCATTTCTCTAATGACCAGTGATGATGAACTTTTTTTCACATGTTTGTTGGCCACATAAATGTCTTCTTTTAAGAAGGGTCTGTTCATATCCTTTGCCAACTTTTTGATGTGGTTGTTTGTTTTTTCTTGTGAATTTGTTTAAGTTCTTTGTAGATTCTGGATGTTAGCCCTTTGTCAGATGAGTAGATTGCAAAAATTTTCTACCATTCTGTAGGTTGCCTGTTCACTCTGATGATAGTTTCTTCTGCTGTGCAGAAGCTCTTTAGTTTAATTAGATCCCATTTGTCAATTTTGGCTTTTATTGCCATTGCTATTGGTGTTTTAGACATGAAGTCTTTGTCCATGCCTATGTCCTGAATGGTATTGCCTAGGTTTTCCTCTAGGGTTTTTATGATTTTAGGTCTTGTGCTTAAGTCTTTAATCCATCTTGAGTTAATTTTTGTATAAGATGTAAGGAAGGAGTCCAAATTCAGTTTTCTGCATAAGGCTAGCCAGCTTTCCCAACATCATTTATTAAATAGGGAATCCTGCCAGGTGTGGTGGCTCACGCCTATAATCCCAGCACTTTGGGAGGCTGAGGCTGGTGGGTCATGAGGTCAGGAGATTGAGACCATCTTGGCTAACATGGTGAAACCCCATCTCTACTAAAAATTCAAAAAAGTAGTCGGGCATAGTGGTGGGCGCCTGTAGTCCCGGCTACTCAGGAGGTTGAGTCAGGAGAACGGCGCGAATCTGAGATCATGCCACTGCACTCCAGCCTGGGCAACAGAGCGAGACTCTGTCTCAAAAAAAAAATATATAGGGAATCCTTTCCCCATTGCTTGTTTGTGTCAGGTTTGTCAAAGACCAGATGGTCGTAGATGTGTGGCGTTCTTTCTGAGGACTCTGTTCTGTTTCATTGGTCTATCTATCTGTTTTGGTACCAGTACTACGCTGTTTTGGTTACTGTAGCCTCACGATACAAAATCGATGTGCAAAAATCACAAGCATTTCTATACACCAATAATAGACAAACAGAAAGTCAAATTATGAGTGAACTCCCATTCACAATTCCTACAAAAAGAATGAAATATCTAGGAATACAATTTACAAGGGATGTGAAAGATCTCCTCAAGGAGAACTACAAACCACTGCTCAAGGAAATAGGAGAGAACACAAACAATTGGAAAAACGTTCCATGCTCATGGATAGGAAGACTCAAAATCATGAAAATGGCCATACTGCCCAAAGTGATTTATAGATTCAAGGCTATCCCCATCAAGCTACCATTCACTTTCTTCACAGAATTGGAAAAAACTACTGTAAATTTCATATGGAACCAAAAACGAGCCCGTTTAGCCAAGACAATCCTAAGCAAAAAGAACAAAGCTGGAGGCATCACATTACCTAACTTCAAACTACGCTCACTTTTCTAGAAAAAATGGGCTGAATATTCCTATTTCTATTTCTATTGGCTAACAAATGACATGTTTACCTGTTCTCCCTCCCCAAAATCTACAAATTACAGAATCAATATTTTTTTAAATCTATTGCATTGCTGAAAGCAGGGGAGATATACCACCTGCAGATTAAAACAAGGAGACATTTCCAGGGGATATAGAGCTAATGAGAAAAGGCTGACAGAGACAACATATTTAGGCTTCTCTACTATTTGACCTTGTTTACACTGCCACAGGAACAGTTCCAAATATGGTCTACCTGTCATGTGAATAGTATAGGCAACATTTGAATCCCAAGCAATGAGACACAGAAGCCTTATAGCATTAGCAAGTTTGAAAATGGGTTTATTCCAGCCACAATAGCTGTTCTTGGCAGAATGGTAACAGGTACCAAGACTTTGCAGCTCCCAAAACACATATTTTCAGAGCGTCATGTTAAGATGCCCTTTTAATGCAGCCTGTGATTGGACTCCCTGGTTCCCTCACTCCAGGCAGATGTCCCGACAGAGAGTATTGCCTGAGTACTAAAGGGCTGTCATAAAACAGATTTCATTTCTTCATCTTCCTATATTACAGGTAACCTAAATGTTTATTACAAGTCTGTTTTTGCATCATTCTTCTTTGTATCTTATCAGTAGGAAAATATTGGGAGAGCAAGGGTCAAGGAGAAGTAGGCATCTAAGGGTTGACTTTCAAGTATGTCATCAAGCATGAAGAGCTGACCCTTACATGCCATCTCTCTGACCCAACAAACAGAAGACCTGCAAAGATTAGAAGCATAGAAAGCCAACTGCAAAAGAAGAGCTTGAGCAGTAGGTAACACAACTAATCAACAGCCCAAACAAACAGACAGACAACCCTGTTCCTGGGTCTTCTGACTCCAAAATTTGCCCCCAGAATAGAGCCATGAGAACAGATTTTCTTAAATTGAGAATTCTGACAGGAGAGACTCCTGGATTAAGTGCCAGGTGCAGAAATAGAAGGGTCCCCAGGTCATTTAAAGGCTACAGTAGGGGACAAGGAACACTATTACAGCCATCCTAGCCAGGGGGCACTAGGCAGAAAAATGGCTTCCCAAAGGTATTCAGCCCTAATCCCCAGAAACTGTGACTCTTACTTTACATGGAAAAAGAGACTTTGCACATGTGATTAAGTGAAAGATCTTAAGGGTCCAATATAATCACAGGGGTCCTCGTGAAAGAGGAAGGTAGGAGAATCAGAATCCCAGAAGGTATGAAGCAGTGACTGCTGTTTGAAGATGGAGGGAGTCACAAGCCAAGGAATGTGGGAAGCCTCAGAAGCTGGAAAAGGCATGTAACAAGGTCTCCCCTGGAGCCTCCAGAGGATGGTGCTGACACCTTGATGTTAGCCCCATTTTAGAACCCTCTTGGACTTCTACCCTCAGAACTGCAAGATAGCAAATCTGTGTTGTTTTAAGTTTGTGGTAATTTGTTAACAGAAGCAATAGAAAATTAATAGACAAAGTTTGTATAATCAGACAAGGTATTCACTGACAGGCAAAAAGGGATTTTCATCCGGCTGTTAAATTACAACTGTCTTCTGCGTATATAAGCACATTTAAAAGAATCACCAAATATTCAAGAAAAGGCTCAGCATGAAAGGCACCAATATATTTTTTACAAAAGAAAATAAGCCTCAAGCAAGCATTTAATACATATTTAGAATAATCTGAAGTTAGAAGGCATGGAGGATAGAACCAGAAGCTCTATCACACACATCTTCATAGTAGGGGTTAGAAAAAAAATGGAGAAAATAGAGGGAGGCAAATAAAGAAATAATAGAGAGAAGTAGGGCATGGTGGCTCACTCCTGTGATCCCAACACTTTGGGAGGCCAAGACAGGCAGATTGCTTGAGTGCTTGAGCCCAGGATTTGAAAACCAGCCTGGGCAACATGGCAAGACACAGTCTCTACAAAAAATACAAAAATTAGCAAGGCATAATGGCATTCGTCTGTAGTCCCAGCTACTCAGGAGGCTGAGATGGGAGGATCACTTGAGCCCAGGAAGTTGAGGCTGCAGTGAGCCATAATGATGCCGCTGCATTCCAGCAGTCCAGCAGAGAGAGAGTCGCTCATCGGCAGGCGATCAGTGCGGCAACGGCAAAACGGCAACGGCCTTGCGGCAGCGGCAGCTTGCGGCGGCGGCAGCGGCGGCGGCCTCCAGATCCTCGATCAGTCAGATCTCAATCTTCATTTTTGATACAGCTTAGTAAAATTTTCTGAACTTAAAACAAAATCTTTAAGGTTGTAAAAGACAAAACACAAAAGCAAAATTTAAATTAGCATCAGATTTCTTAGCCAAAACTCTGGACAACATGATAATGGAACAATATCTTTAAAGTTTTGAAAGAAAGTTGCTTTTAATGTAAAACCCAGTCAAAACTATCATGCACATTTAGGAGCAATATAAAGACATATTCAGGTGCAAGGCTCAGAACATTTACCACAATAAACCTTTTCTGAAAAAAAATTATGTGAGAATAACCATTAAAATAAAAATGAATTCAACAAAGAACATAAAAACAGTGATAAAGAAAGCAGTAAAAGTTATGGTTAAGCATAAGTAATATCAATAATACTAATTCCTAATAAAGTATAACCATAATTTTGTTTACATAACACTCTAGAGGTAAAATTCAGATTATTCTAAACAAAACATGGATGATGGTAAGTGGGGGGGAATCTTAAGGGGAGAAAAGTCATGTGGGCATGGTGATAGGTTCTAGATATTGAAATTTTCTCAACACTAACTTTTAAAAATATAAGTTTAAGTGTTATTGCTTAAAATATGAGTAACTACTAGGAAAAGAAAAATACATATGACTCCAAAACCAGTTTTTTTTTTTTTTTGAGATGGAGTCTCGCTTAGTCTCCCAGGCTGGAGTGCAGTGGCGCGATCTCCACTCACTGCAAGCTCCGCCTCCTGCGTTCAGGCCATTCTCCTGCCTCAGGCTTCCAAGTAGCTGGGACTACAGGCGCCCGCCACCACGCCCAGCTAATTTTTTGTATTTTTTTAGTAAAGACGGGGTTTCACCATTCACAGGATGGTCTCGATCTGCTGACTTTGTGATCTGCCCGCCTCGGCCTGCCAAAGTGCTGGGATTACAGGCGTGAGCCACCGCGCCCGGCCTAGATTTTTTTAAAAAACATAACAAATAGAACTCACTATAAGTTATCAGGGAAATAAGCAAACATCAGTTATCACAAACAATGGGATGTGTTCAACTTTCCTTTTTTTCTTTTCGAGATGGAGTCTCGCTTTGTCACCAGGCTGGACTGCAGTAGCAGTAATCTTGACTCACTGTAACCTCCGCCTCCTGGGTTCAACTGATTCTCCTGTCTCAGCCTCCCAAGTAGCTGAGACTACAGGAGCACGCCATCATACCCAGTTAATTTTTTTATTATTATACTTTAAGTTCTAGGGTACATGTGCACAACGTGCAGATTTGTTACATGTGTATACATGTGTCATGTTGGTGTGCTGCACCCATTAACTCGTCATTTACATTAGGTTGTATTTTACTAGAGATGGGGGTCACCGTGTTGGCCAGGATAGCTTTGATCTCCTGACCTCATGATCTGCCCGCCTCAGCCTATTAAAGCAAAGATTCTCAAATCTATGCCTTACAGTTTCGTTGTTGTTTTTAATCCACCTGAACTCAGCATTAGCTATTTGTAGTGAACAGCTAAACCAAAATTACATGCAAAGACTGAAAATAAAGTAATAGAAAAGATACACTGAATTTCAGGTAAACCTGGAAGATGGAGCACATGCATTTATCTCTACTCTATCCTGAAGCCTCACTCAAATGGCACACATTAAACAGTCCAAACTCACAGAGACAAAAATTGCAGAAGAAGAGATAACAACAATCAAAACAAATTTTTAGAAGATATGAAGTGGGGGAATTATCAAAGCTGAAAAAGATAAATATCAAGTGCTTATATGGGGTCATGCCTGCAAAATCAAACCACACTTCAGAACTCTAGAAGCCATACTGCAAAACCCCTTATCAAGAAAGCAGGCTTAGGAGTGGGCCTGAAAACAGGGCATTTGCTGCAAGTTTAATTGAGAAATACCGAGTGTTAATGTGAGTGGTGTTTTATATCCTAGGATGGCTTCTTGGTACTGAAAAATATTTTTAATAACTTTTTTATATTAAAATTTTTAATAAGTCACACATTTCTGGATGCAATGTCTCGTGCCTGTAGTCCCAGCACTTTGGAAGGCTGAGGTGAGAGGATCACTTGAGGCCAGGAGTTTCAGACCAGCCTGGGCAACATGATGAGATATCTCTGTAAAAAACAAACAAAAAAAAATCAGCCAGGTGTTGTGGCACATACCTGCAGTCCCAGCTACTGGGGAGGCTGATGCGGAAGGATCACGAGCCCAAGAGATCAAGCCAGCAATGAGCTGTGATTATGCTACTGCCTTCCAACCTGGGCAACAGAATGAGACTGTATCTCAAAAATAAACAAATAAAAATAAAATCACAAATTTTAAAACCTAGATTTCCTGAAGCCTTTAAATTCAACTTACAGCCTTATTCATCTATTTATAAATATAGGAAATAGTATATAAAAGCATTATCTTTCAGTGAGTGGTCAACTTCACTTGTAAACACTAAATTAAATTTGCCTTACACTGTCTTAATTACAAACTTGTTTTGTTTTTGTTTTGAGACAGGGTCTTGCTCTGTCACCCAGGCTGGAATGCAGTGGCATGACCATAACTCATTGTAACCTTGAACTCCTGAGCTAAAGTGATCCTCCCACCTCAGACTCTTGAGTAGCTAGGATTAAAGGGATGCACCACCACACCCAGCTAACATTTTCTATTTTTAATTTTTTGTAAAGACAGAGGTCCCACTATGTTTCCCACGCTGGTCTTAAACTCCTGGCCTCAAGCAATCCTCCAGACTTAGGCTCTCAAAGTGCTGGGATTACAGGCATGAGCCACTGTACTCAGCTAAACTGATTTTTTAAACAGGTAGAAATTTTAAACTGCATTTAGAAATTTAATATATTTATATTTATAAAATATATTTAGTTTTTAAAAATAACCTAACAACACATTGCTAAGAATGTATCCCCATCATTAATTGACACATGACTATATTTTATAAAGAGCACTTAAATATCACAAAAAAAATCATAAAATTAAAATTTGATAGCAGAAATGTTTTCTAAATTAGTGAAAGGATGGGAAAATAAAGTTGGTGAAATCCCTCTGAAAGTAGAATCAAACAAAAGAATGTACAACACTCTGATGAATGTTTGACTAAAAGTTCCAGAAAGAAAAAAAAAAGAAGAAGAAGAGGGTGGAGAAAAAATTGCCAAAGAAATAATACAAGAAAGCATCTCAGAACTTAAGAATATAACACTCTGTATTTAAAAGAATTGCCATAATAAATGAGAAAAAATGAAAACAAAGATACATCGTCACGAAGTTGTCACTGTATTTGGATTAAAAATGGTTCATAAAGCTTCCAAAGAGTGAAAAAAAAGTTTAATAAAAAGTTTAATAAAAAGTTAGGAAATCAAATGATAGTCAGGCTTTTCAAAAATGATATTAAAAACTAAAAAGAAATTAATCAATGCTTCTAAAGCACTGCAAGAAAATTCTTTCCAATTTAGAATTCTATGTCCAAACAGAAGGGGGATAAGATAAAGTAACTATACATCCACAGAAAATCTTTTTTATTATTATTATTATTATACTTTAAGTTCTAGGGTACATGTGCATAACGTGCAGGTTTGTTACATATGTATACTTGTGCCATGTTAAGTGCTGCACCCATCAGCTCGTCAGCACCCATCAACTCATCACATCAGGTATAACTCCCAGTGCAATCCCTCTCCTCCCCCCTGCCCATAATGGGCCCAGTGTGATGTTCCCCTTCGGTCAAGTGATCTCATTGTTCAGTTCCATATATGAGTGAGAACATGCGTGTTTGGTCTTCTGTTCTTAGGTAGTTTTGGGAATGATGGTTTCTAGCTGCATCCATGTCTACAAAGGACCTACCAAACTCATCCTTTTTTATGAAATAGTATTCCATGGTGTATATGTGCCCATTTTTCTTAATCTAGTCTGTCACTGATGGACATTTGGGTTGATTCCCAGTCTTTGCTATTGTGAATAATTTTGCTTAATAAACATCGTATTGCATGTGTCTTTATAGCAGCATGATTTATAATGCTTTGGGTATATACCCAGTAATGGGATAGCTGGTCATATGGTGCTTCTAGTTCTAGATCCTTGAGTCGCCATACTGTTTTCCATAATGGTTGAACTAGTTTACAATCCCACCAACAGTGTAAAAGTGTTCCTATTTCTCCACATCCTCTCCAGCACCTGTTGTTTTCCTGACTTTTTAGTTGCCATTCCTTTAGTGTGAGATGGTATCTCATTGTAGTTTTGATTTGCATTTCTCTGATGGCCAGTGATGATGAGCAATTTTCATGTGTTTGTTGGCTGTATGCATGTCTTCTTTTGAGAAATGTCTCTTCATATCCTTTGCTTACTTTTGATGGGGTTGTTTGTTTTTTCTTGTAAAATTTGTTTGAGTTCTTTGTAGGTTCTGGATATTAGCCCTTTGTCAGATGAGTGGGTGCAAGAATTTTCTCCCATTCTGTAGGTTTGCCTGTTCACTCTGATGGTAGTTTCTTTTTTAACAGTGCAGAAGCTCTTTAGTTAATGAGATCCCATTTGTCGAATTTGGCTTTTGTTGCTGTTGCTTTTGGTGTTTTTAGACATGAGAGTCCTTGCCCATGCCCTATGTCCTGAAATGGTATTACCTAGGTTTTTCTTCCCTGGGCTTTTTTATGGTATTGGGATAATTTGGAAGTCTCTAATCTATCTTGAATTAATTTTAGGTATAAAGGTAAGGAAAGGATCCACTTTCAGCTTTCTACTTCACGGCTGTATTTCAACACCATTTATTCAATGAGGAATCCTTTCCCCATTTCTTGTTTTTCTCAGGTTTGTCAAAGATCAGATGGCTGTAGATGTGGCCAATTATTATTTCACAGGGACTGTTCTGTTCCATTGGTCTATATCTCTGTTTTGTTACCAGTACCATGCTGTTTTAGTTACTGTAGCCTTGTAGTATGGTTGAAGTCAGGTAGCGTGATGCCTCCAGCTTTGTTCTTTTGACTTAGGATTGTCTTGGCAATGCAGGCTCTTTGGTTCCATATGAACTTTAAAACAGTTTTTTCAATTCTGTAGAAGAAATTCATTGTGGTAGCTTCATGGGGATAGCATTGAATCTATAAATTACCTTGGGCAGTATGGCCATTTTCAAAATATTGATTCTTCCTATCTATGGGCATGGTATGTTCTTCCATTTTGTTTGTGTCTCTTTTATTTCACTGAGCGGTGGTTTGTAGTTCTCCTTGAAGAGGTCCTTTACATCACCATGAGTTTGTAGTTCTAAGTATTTTATTCTCTTTGAGGCAATTGTGAATGGAAGTTCATTCATGAGGAAAAGTTTTCAATTAGCAATAATCACACCTCAGATAAACCTCTTTGGCTACAATACTGCCACTGCACAAAGCTTAGAAAATCTTAAAAAATGTATCTCTTCTGTATCATTTATCAGGAAACTATTGAAGAATGAGCTCATTCAAACTGCAGGAGTAAAAGGGTGAAAATACAAGATTTAGAGTATAAAGAATCTAACACAGGAGTGCAGGCCTGGAGAACAATCATTCTAGATTAGAGCAGGAGGATAAGAGACTCTGTGGGGAGGGGTGATGGATATGTGTTACATTTTGATCATGAGGAAAATAATATTCAGAGGAGTTCTATATTTGCTTTGGAGGAAGAATCAGTGATGAAGTGAATAATGCAACGTTTAAAGTGACACCATTATAAACTGCAAAAAAATGAAAAGTTTGAATAACAAAGGAAACGTAATCATGTTCTTGCTTTGGCTCAATAGTGAAAATTCTTACATAATCATAATGTAAGTTACTTGGAGGCTTACTTCTCTCATTTATAAAATGGGTAAATGAATAATAATAACAGTCACTCTGATAATGGAATTAATGAATATAAGCACTTAAAGATATTCCTGTCATATAGTAAATACTCAATAAATATCAGCTGTATTGTTAGCTATGTGTGAAGAAAATACTGAAAACGTATCAAAAGCTATGATACAACTATATTGAGAACAGCGAGTTCTTTTTTCTTAGATAATAATGAGTCAATAACCATATAAGCATATTTTTTAGAAACCAGGGGGTAAATACTATATAAAACAGCTAAAATAATTGAAAGTAGGTATCATTGGAAGTAGCAGCAGGGGAAAACTAGGTACTAAGGGTTTTTTTTATAATCCTTTTAAGAATATTTGACTTTCTAAAACTACTTGCAGTTTTTTAATTAAAAATAAAAATAATTCTAAAACAACAGAGACAAACCAGGAAAACACTAAAACAGAAGTATGTGTGGCCATATTTGACAATATCAAATTGAAATTCAAAATGGATCAGAAAGGATAACCAATTACCATGAATATGAAACTATCATGAACCATTATGTACATAAGAATGTAATAAAACTATTAAAAGTGAAAAGGTAATTTGACAAATTCTCAATTATAGAGTGAAGTTTTAACAGACCACATATTAGTTCATTCTTACACTACTAATGAAGACATACCAGGGACTGGGTAATTTATAAAGGAAAGAGGTTTAATTGACTCACAGTACTTATGGCTCAGGAGGCCTCAAGAAATTTATAATCATGGTGAAAGGGGAAGCAAACAGTCCTTCTTCACGGGACAGCAGAATGAAGAAGTACCAAGCAAAAAGGGGGAAAAGCCCCTTATAAAATCATCAGATCTCATGAGAACTTACTCACTATCACGAGAACAACATGAGGGTAACTGCCCCCATGATTAAATTATCTCCCACTGGTCCCTTCCACAACATGTGAGGATTGTGGGAACTATAATTCAAGATGAGATTTGGGTGGGGATATAGCCAAACCATATCAGACCACTCTCCAAAACTGACAGATAAAATGGAACAAAAATAAATATCAAAAATAAGAAGTTTGAATAATATGTTTTCATTTTTTAAAATGTAATTTAATAGTTTTGCCTCAGAGAAGTTTATACCTAAAAAGAATACATTCTTTTCAAAAACTAATGAAGCATTTACAAAAATTGATCATTTATTAAGGTCTCAATGAAATTTTTATAAAATTTAAAACATAAAAGCCAAAATCTCTAACATGTAATCCAAAATTAGAAAATTAATAAGTGAAGAGAGAAAACGGCTATCAGATTGGCAATGTTAAGCCTTTTGTAAAATAACTTTTGAGTTAACAATAAGCAAAAAGAGACATTATATCTCAATAAAGAAAAGACAAAGAATGCACCTGAAAGAATAAAAAGGTAAATCCAAGAAAACACTGAAAAGAAAGAAAAAGAAAGGAGAAATTTGTGCTGCCAGATATTCAAATTGAACAATAACTGTACAATGAATAAAAGAGAGTGGTACTAACTAGAAACTCTAGCAATACATCCAAGCCTATATAAAGGTGACACTTCAGTGTGGAAAGGATTAATTATTCAATAAATAGTGCTTGGATCATTGGTTAACTATTTAGGAGAAATAAAGAGTAGACCGTCACATTATATTATTTGCCAAAATAAGTAATTTTCACTTAGATTAAAATTTTAAATGTTAAAAGAAAACCATGTAAGTTTTAAATATATATAATCTAGGGGTGACTGGAACAGTCTTTCTGGCATAAAACCAAAGACAGCAATAGTAAGGAAAATATTGAAAGATTTGACAGTAGAGTGTCAAAAATATAATAAATAGAATTAAAATCAAACTACACACTGGAAAACTATATGCAGCAGAAAAATAGTTAATAACGCTAGTATTCTAAAAGTTTATATACTTCAGGACAAAAATAACCAATATCCTTACAAAAACTGATCAAAAGACCTAAAAAATAATTCACCAATGAAGAAATTTTTCCTCAATAAACATTTTAAAAAGTATAAACTTATTAGGAATTTAAAACATGAATAGTTAAAAAAAAATACCAGTGATATGCCATTTTTTGTTTGGGAAAATGGCACTCACACATTGCTGTTACGAGTTAAAATTGGCACAACCTTTATAAACAGTGTTTTGGCAGTAGATATCAAAAGTCTTAAAATATGTAAGTCTTTTAATCAAGATATTACACCCTAGGAAATTGTCATAGGAAAATAGTGTGAAAAAAATTGACAGTAAGATATTTATTACAATGCTGTTAGGAAAAAATTAACAATCTAAATGTGCACCAATGGTAAATTAGTGAAATAGCTGATGATGCAAATGGATTACAATGTAGCTACCCACAATAACAGCACTGAAATGTATTAGTTCACATATAAACATATGCATTGGTAAAGAAAACAAAAAGATTATGTAAGAATTTATACTCTCATTTATAATTTATACCTGTTCTGTTCTCATATGTATGCTAAATGTCTAGTACATAATAGCTCACAATAACGGTTAAGTACACAAACTGTAAAAAATAATTGCATATATTATATACCTAATCACATATAAATAATTACAAATGTTAATTATATAATTAAGAACCTAACTATAAATTTAAATGTTATATGTAAGATAAATTTACTCATATAAGAAGATAAGTATGCTATCTTGTTAAATAAAAAGACAAAATACAAATTATAAATATGGTGAATATGCCTAGAAAACCAGATTGGAAGAAAAGTTTGATTTCTTTTGGTAATAGAATTATCATGGATTTTATTTTTCTTCTTTCTATCTTTTTGTATTTTCCAATTTTTTGGCAATGAACTATTTGTAATGGGAAAAAAATATTTTAAACAAGTTGCATATTTTGGAATACTATGCATTTATTTTAAATTGTATTTTAGAAGAATATCATTAACGTGAGAAAATGGCCACAGTATATTATTAAATAAAAACAGTCATTTGGAATATTACATTCAATATGGTTCTGATTACGTGTGGACATACACACACAAAGGCAAGAAAACTACAAGGTTATATTAAAACCTTTTAATTTTTTTTCTAGATATTAACATCGTTTTCATTTCCTTCTTAGCAATTTTCTGTATTTTCCAAATTTTCTACCAAAACAAATATATCTTTTGCAATCAAAAGAAAGGGACACAGGAAGGGGGAGGAAGAGACATTTTTATTTTTAAAAATGGAAAATATATGAATGGGTTGAAGGTCAAGCCATCAATCCTTAACAGATTTTTCTCAGCTTTGTGGGAATTCATTCTCAATGATAAACTTATTTTTCCTTCAAGTACATATTTTCTACAACTGTTCATGCTTATGCCTCTGAACACTATTAAAATATTAATGTATTCTTCTCATGTTGTTCTCTCATGTTGCCCACTCTCTATCTGAGCAATAAATCTATACTTTTCCAACCTCTAAAAGAGCAGGGAAACTTGCCCAAGGTGACACACTGCTTGTTGGTGGAGTCAGGACAGGACTAGAACACAATAGTCCTGGCTCCCAGGCCAGGATTATCCTCTTAGGAAACAAGTTTCCAAAATCTATTAAGCAATGTTTTAATGTTTGTTCTTTACATCCTTCAAGTCAGCAACAAGGAAAGTTTTGACCATTTCTATTATGGGCCCAATTCCAAATAGCCTCCAAGGGCTCCTGCCCTGTGAAGAGAGGAACACGATCATACAGTAAACATCAGTGTGACCCACAATAGTGGGTACCTAAGGAATGTTTAATAACTACTTTTTACTGAATTGTTATCCTGTTTCATTGATGGAGGCAAAGCCTGCAGATGAATTCAAAACCAGGAAAATCTAGCTTTGGCTGTCACTCACAGTGTCTCTCCCTATCCATATTTGACATCCCCTAGAATCCTGGAAAGCTTCCCAGCACCATGAGGCTGATACACTTAGGCAGAAACATCAACCATTCACACTTATTCAAGACATATATACACTTCACACATACAGCATTCTGCCAAGGTCCCTCCTCGCAAAAACAAAAACAAAACAAAACAGATTTTAAGAATCTGTCAGATCCATAAATTGTATGTCATCTAATAACCCCCAATAAGTTCTAAAGCATATCAGATCAGCCTTTCAAATGGTAAATTTCCATGAACTATTAATGAAACGGCATTGCTCTCTTTTTAAAATTTTCTTAACTCCTGCATTTGAAATCCAATCCAACTTAGAACTCTTTAAACATCAAACCCAACTTCTCATTCACAGTGAACATGACGTCCAGAAAGCATCATTAGCCTAAGTTAGTAAAGAAATGTTTGCTGCTGTTTCTTCCCATCATAGTAAGAAATGCTGCCCAATAGGGAATGATTAAAAAGTCCATATGCCACATGAATCTCATGAATATACCTTTTCCATTGCTCTAAGTATCAATCCTATAAAGAAAACTAATACTGTGACTTAATGTTCTTTTCACTTTGCCAAAAACTTCTCCCAACCACCACACACATTTTAAAAGGCAGTAAAATCTAATTAACTTCTTTGCAAACCAGTGTAGTGTTTACATCTCAGTGTATGTATACCGGCCATTTTAATCTCCGTCCAAAAGAAGGAAGAACACAAGGCCTGGGTGTCTCTCTTGCTGTGACTTCTACTACCATATTCACAATCATGTTACAAAAAGAAAATTAGCAATACCCTAAAATAAAGAATTCCACTGCAAGCTTTTTAATCCATCATTAATTTCCTCTTTACTCATAAAACAGAATTTCACATTTTGGAGTGTAAGAGTGCTGAGCTAAATATCCTTTTATGTTTAAGAAAGCAGATTAACTTTTGAGGAAATCATCGTTTCTTGTTATAGAGACAAAATAGTAGATCAAGGAAAAAATATACTAATTGATGACTTTCTAAATAAAGCATGATCGTTGAGTAGTACTAAATTGGTTGTCTTGTGTGTCAAATTAATCTCTTCATTATGGGGAACCAGGCTGGCTATTTTGTGCTTCAATCCATCTTTAAGAGCAGCATTTTGATTAATCAAGTTAATGATGACAGTTTTTAGCTAGTAACAAATGATACATTTATTCAGGCCCTTTTTCAGATGATCCAAGCTATTGTGAGCAAAAGAAAAAGAAATTGAAATTTGGAAGATTAGATTAGTATGCCTAGTGTAAACTCTACACTTACTCTAGCAAATGAGATCAGAAGTAAGCATTAGTTAATGAGTAAATCTCCCAAGGAATCTCCACCATAAAAAAAATCATTATCCAACAGAGCATGCAAACTGTTACAGATATTTTTATGTTAAAGAACACATTAAAAGCTACAGATTTGGGCTAACTTAAAGTTTATAGTTTTCAAAACCAAAATGGCCAAATACTTAATTTCAACTCAGTCACCCATAAAGTGACATTACTAAAATCAGAACTGTTTTTAGAACACTCCTCTTGAAAATAACTGTCAATATAGAATGAAAAGGCAGCTCATTTGCCCCCCTTCATTTAAGGTAAGTAGGTAACAAATTTGGATAGTCCGATCTATCAATTTATAGCAAATGTTCTAAATACAGAGGTTGGCAAACAATAGCCCAGCCCATAGGCCAAATCTAGTCTGCCAACTGTCTTTATAAATAGTTTTATTGGAAGTAGTCACCATAGTTCATTTATGTATTGTCTATAGCTGTTTGCACACTACAATAGCAGTCAAGTTGAGTTCTTGCAACAGAAACTACATGGCCCACAACACCTGAAATATTTACTACTGGCCCTTTACAGAAACTCTGCTAGCCCCTGCTCTAATATATTGTTTTTCAAATTTTTCACAGTAGAAGTCTTTCAAGAAAAATCCTACAAGAAAGCCTAGCAAATAAGACATTTGAAAGCAATATTTTATTAGTATACATTACTTTTGTAAAGTAAATTGTATAACAATTACCTAATATGAAGTCAATCAGTTTTGTTGAACATAGAAAAGGCAGGTTGCAGTCGTAACAGTAACTTTGTTTTCTGTTCGAGGTTATTTTGTTTTTGTTTTCTGTTTTTTTTTTTTTTCTTTGTATTTTGTTTTGGTTGCAGAGAATTGATTCACACAGATAAGTGGTTGCAAATAGTAACAGTTTTTTAAAGCTCCCTTGCAAACTCAGGATACTCTGCAATTAAAAGATAATAGAAGTTTTATTCCAAGAAACTGCACAACTTAACCCCGCAGCCCAAGTTAACACATTGCTCATCTCCAAGGTTTTAAAATTCAGTACCTAGCACATTTCTTATTTTTGCTTTGTATTGCCATTTTAAAAACAGATTAAGTTTAAAGGAATTTTTAGCTTGCTGTGAGTGTTACATATAAAGTACATAAAACTGTTTGCCAAGTTTTCTCTTCCCACTTCTAGAAAAATCTTTCCCCAAATTTCAAACATGTGATTTCAGTAAAGCTTTCATATTTCCTGATGATACCACCTTCCCAGTCACAATAATTGACTCAAGCCAATCTAATCATAGCCCCATCTCAGGATTCTTTTCCTAGGCATCAGAAAGACGATATTTCACTTCCTCTTTGATGTTGAAATGGGGACATATGAGGCCTGAAGTTTGCCAGGGGTGGTACTTTTCAGTCTTGTAAAAGAAACACATATAAAAGAAATATACTGAATAGACAAAGAAAACAGAGGTAAATGGGAAGACAGTCTTAGTGGCACTGAAATCAATGCTTCCAGTTGTCCTTGAGGCCTAGCTGTATCACATCCTCTCTGTGTTTTAATTACAGAAGCCAAGAAATTCCCACATTTCTTGTCTGTGGTGGTTTGAATAAGGTTTGAATTGAGTATCCTGACAAATACACACAAGCATAACTATTTTAATAGCAAATGTATGGGTAGAAGTCTGTAAGAATATATATGATAGTGGATACTTGTCATTATTTCTGGATACTCACTATATGAACCTCTTTCCTAAATCTGGACAGTCCTCCTCCCCCTTATAAGTCTCAGTGGGAAGTAGAATCAAGTCACACTATATACAGTGAAATAATAATAGCTAACATTTTATATATGCATCAGGAAGCATTCTAAGCAATTTACCTAGATTAACTTATTCAATTTTCCCTCCAACCCCATGAAGTAATTGCAACTATATTTCTATTTTACAAATGAGGAAACTGAGACAGAGAGATCAAGCAACCTGCGCAGAGCTACAACCAGTAAATAGAAGAACACAGTTGTAGCCCAAGAAATTTGGTTCCAGAGGCACTACTCTAAAACTCCTCTTCATTTTGTCTCTGAAAATCCCAGTTCATTCTTTCCAAGTCCTTGCTGCATCCAGGCTACACCCATCCAAGTACCCATCCCAGAGTTGCAGGGACCAGGAAGATCTGTATATTTGACAGTGGTGGCAGGTGCAGAAGGATCACATTCCTGGGAAGCAATGATTGCAGTGCCAAGTCAACGTCCAATTTCTACAGCTCAGCACTATCAGTGGCAAGCCTCAGCACCTATCACACAGTGCCCATGACAGTGATATCCTCAGCATTATGCTGGGTATTGCCTCTCACTTGCCTCCTGGCTGCACAGTCCTCAACTTGGTTCTGAAAGCTACCCAATATCTTCTTAATATACTCTTTTCCTATTTAAATCAGCCAGCATTTTCTATTAGTTGTAATTAAGAACCTTGACTTATGAAATAAATTGCTAACAGTGGTTACTCCAGAGAAGTGGATTTGGGGAATGGTAAAATTTTTTGTTACTTTTTACATTTCTATATAGAAGGACAATGTCTGGACAGAGATGGGTTCTAGAGCAGTATGGAGAGTGACTTTGAAGAGGGCAAGACTACACACAAGAGGACCTGTGAAAAGTCAGTTGCAATAGATTGCAACTGAGGTTCACTTTCTAGGCTTTAAATAGGGTTGTGGTAAGATAAATGGAAAGAAAGAAACAGAGTTGAGAGCATTTTGAGAGAGCATTTGGCAGAACTTCGTGCCTAAATTGACATGAGAGAGGATGTAAAGAAGGCTGTCAAGGCTGAATTCCACGTTTCTTATTTCGGTGACTGAACAATGGTGATGCCACCATCTAAAATAGAATAAAGAAGTGGGAGAAAGCTTATAAAAGAAGATAATGAATGCCAGTTGCTCTTGCTGAGTTCTGAGAACCTACGAGATATCCAAATAGAAGTAGCCAACAAGCAGTTGACATTCATGGATTCCAGAGCGTCTATAGACCTAGAAATATAGACTATAGCTCATCTTTATAGATATAGCATATCAGCATTAGGTGATGATAACTGAAATCATGAAAATGAAGATCATCTAGGAAGTATGAAGTGTGAAAAGAGCAGAGATAAGGAAATAAATGGATTTCAGGGAAACATGTTAAGGACAAGCAAAGAAAAATTTAAAAGGTCTTATGTAAGAAACAAAGAAACAGCAGTCAAAGAGGCTGACAGAGATCAATTAATGTGAAATATCCAGAATCCAAAGGTGTACAGGACCTCAAAAAAAAAAAAAGAAAAGAAAAGAAACTGATCGACTATATCAAATTCAACAGAAAGATCTCATAAGAAAAGGACTGAGAAATGTCTGTGGATTTTGCAATTAGAATGTACCTACAAAGTTCATAATGAAGGCATTTCTAGGAGTGCTGGTCTGGAAAGTGTCTCATTTACAAAACATATTTAAAGACCTAGAACTTAAATGCAAGTAGCAATATAATGGCATCGAGAAAAAAGTCAATACAGCAGAAGTTTTGATTTGATTGTCCACATTACAAGTAATTAGGTTCTGATTCTGGATGAGGAAGGCAATTCTTTACATCTTTTCTGTAGGCTCAGAACCCATGGAATATGTTTCCTCACACAGCTGAAGGAATTATAAATAATCTACTCTTGAATATACACACACGCACTCTCCTGTTTTTATTACATTTTAAATAAGACTTTAAAATGCTAACTTATCAGAAATACACTAGAGGAAAAAGAAACAGCATGGATGTAACCCTCTACTAATGAGGCACTAATGCATAATTATTATAATACACGTACTTCTCTCCACAGACGAATATTTATAAACACTGAAATCGTCTAGTTTGCAGTGAAGTCTTATGTACAGATTATTTTTCTCTTGTGGTTTGTCCTTTTTTCTTATTGTGGTAATGTTTAATGAATTTCACAGGCTCTGTTCATTCTCTGAAAATACTGAATGAACTTGTATACATAATAGGTGCTGCCTTCCATCCTGGCTAACACGGTGAAACCCCATCTCTACTAAAAAAATACAAAAAGCTAGCCGGGCGTGGTGGCGGCGCCTGTAGTCCCAGCTACCTGGGAGGCTGAGGCAGGAGACTGGCGTGAACCCGGGAGGCAGAGCTTGCAGTGAGCTGAGATCCGGCCACTGCACTCCAGCCTGGGCGACAGAGCCAGACTCCGTCTCAAAAAAAAAAAAAAAAAAAAAAATTGGTGCTGCCTTCAATGAGTATGTAGAGATGAGATATTAAACACACCATCATCAGTACCAGCAGTCAGTTGCCTTCATTGTAAATACTCAGAGTTCCGCTAAAACACAATATGGTGAAACAAAGCTGGTCAAATTAAGTAATTTCAACAGATAGTACCTAGGGAGGGGATCAAGGGAAGCATATATTAAAGTAATTCAGATTAAAGACTGATAAGGTTTGAGGGAATCCATTAAATAGCACCCTTTTCTCAGCCTGAGCTCTGAGTCAACTGAGAGCTAAACAAGAGACGGAGATCAAAGTATCAGCAGTGTTACCAACAAAGACCACTCTAGGTTGAAGGACATGGTTTAAGTAAGCACCAACAATCACTGGCAGTAAGTGAATTCACTCAGCCCCATCAAGTGCTGAAACGCAGTCCTTTCTGGTCATCAAGGTGATCAAGCTTTGGAGAAAAATATTCTCCAAAGACCACATTTCACATCGTGTAAATATTACTATTTGTTCATTTAATTTCTCTCTCTTTTTTTTTTTTTGAGACAGAGTCTCTCTATCGCCCAGGATGGAGTGCAGTGGCGCCATCTTGGTTCACTGCAACCTCCACCTCCTGAGTTCAAGTGGCTCTTCTGCCTCAGGCTCCTAAATAGCTGGGACTACAGGTGCCCACCACCATGCCCAGATAATTTTTCTTTTTTTTTTTTCATTTTTTGTTTTTTGTTTTTAGCAGAGATGAGGTTTCACCGTGTTGGTCACGCTGGTCTCAAACTCCTCACCTCAAGTAATTTATCCACCTCAGTCTCCCAAAGTGCTGGGATTACAGGCGTGAGTGACCATGGCTGGCCTAGTTCATTTAATTTCTACTAATAGAAAACATACGTGGAAAAGCAGATTAGAATGTATGCTTCCTGTAAGTAGTTGAACGCACACACACACACACAGTGGGAGAAAGTGGCTAGGCTTTTCGTGCCCAATTCCTCTTCCAAACACACTAGTGAGATAATTCACTGTACCTCTGCGGGTTGGAGAAAGAAGTGGAGCAAGAGAAAAATTCCCCCCATGAAAACTAGGGGATTGAGCAGGAAATGACTCCCATTTCCCATTCCCCTAATAAATACACATGATTATTAATTGATTGCAGTAAACTTGGCTTTTTATCAACTGCAGGGTGGGTATAAACATGTTGCTATATACTTCATTTCTCTTTGGTCCTATCTGCCAACATTATGATTATATCTATAGACAAGCATTGAAGACATATATACAGACTTATTGGTAGGAACAGGGCTTTAGCCTGGATCATAATTTCCTAAATAAAGATCTAGCTTCTGACTCTGGAAAGTTAACATTGAGAAAAAGCATTACCCAAATTACATTCTGCATTGTGTAAACACCACCATCCATTCATTCAACAAGCCTTTATTGAGAATCTACAATATTCCAAACAGTAGGTTAAGCCATGAAGATATGAATATGAACAATTTAAATAAAATTCCTGACTTCTAAGAAAGAATTCCTCCTAAAAAAATCACTTCATCAAATAATGCTACCCAAATATTAAAAGCTCAGTATCCAAATATATAAGAGAATGTAGCATACGACAACAGTAGCTTCTCAAAACCAAGAGGGACAAGTTGGACTACAAAATAAGGGGTGTTGAGGTATCTGGACGTCCATCTGGAAAAAAGCAAACATTTAATCACACCCTACACTTTCAGTCAGATTAAATTCCAAATGGATCAAAGGTCAGAAAATATACAAAAGTAAAACCCCACAATTTCTAGAAGAAAGCACGGGAAAATATTTTAGATTCTTAGAATGAGGAAAGTCTTTTTACTTGTGACTCAAAATGTAAAAGCTGTGTTCTCACCTGGAGATTTGACTAGGGAAGGATCCACTTCCAAATTCCCTCCTGTGACTGGCAGAATTCCTGGCAGTTAGCCTCAACACCAGCAACCAAGAGAACAAGCCTCTGCTACTTCCGGTCTCTGACCTCTAGACTCTTTTTCATAGAGCCCACCTGGTTAGGTCAGACCCACCCAGGATAATCTCCCTTTTGATTAACTTTAAGTCAGCTGGTTAGGAACTTTTATTACAACCACAAAAATACCCTCATGTCTGCCATATTCTCCTAATTAGAAGTCACAGATTCTGCCCTCATTGGAGGAGAGGGGTTTACACAAGAGCATTACTCAATGGGGATCAGGGTGTGTCTGCCGTATCTCCCTAATATATAAAGATTTCCACTCAATACTAATCATTAGACAAATGCAAATCAAAACCACAATAAAATACCATCTCACACCAGTCAGAATGGCTATTATTAAAAAGTTAAAAAATAACAGATGCTGGTGAGGTTATGGAGAGAAGGGGATGCTTATACACTGCTAGTGGGAATGTAAATTAGTTCAGCCATTGTGGAAAGCAGTGTGGTGATTCCTCAAAGAGCTTAAAACAGAATTACCATTTAACCCAGCAATCCCATTATTGGGTATAAACCCAAAGAAGTATAAATCATTCTACCATAAAGACACAGGCATGTCTATGTTTCTTGGAGCACTATTCACAATAGGAAAGACGTGGAATCAAGCTAAATGCCCATTAATGATAGACTGGATAAAGAAAATGTGCTACATATACACCATGGAATACTACACAGCCATAAAAAAGAATGAGATCATGTCTTTCGCACCAACATGGATGGAGCTGGACGTCATCATCCTAAGCAAACTAATGTAGGAACAGAAACCCAAATCCCACATTTCTCACTTGTAAGTGGGAACTAAACAACAACACATGGACATAACAAAGGGAACAACACACAACTGGGGCCGACTGGAATGTAGAGGGTGGGAAAAGGGAGGGGATCAAAAAGCTACCTACTGGGTATTATACCTATCACTTGGAAATGAAATAATATGTACACTGAAACTCCATGATATGCCATTTACTTATGTAACAAACCTGCACATGTACTCTTGAACCTAAAATTATATTTTTTTTAAAAAAAGAGAAAATTACAAATGTAATTTTAAAAACATTTAATTTTAAATGATTTTTTTAAGTTCCAAGAAATCTATGAAAAGAAAATTCAGTGGAAAAACTGGAAAAAAATGAATAGTTAATTCCGGAAAAAATACACAAGTAACTCTTAAATATATGACAAGATGTTCTATCTCATTTATACAAACAAAAAAATGCCGTTTTAAAGAATACCTATCATATTGGCAAAAATCTAGAACTGTTCATGTATTCTCTATGGGGTAACAGGTACTCTCAAACATTGCAAGCAGAGGTTTAAATGTGTCTAGCCCTTATAAAGAACAATTGGTAATTGGCAATATCTATAAATACATATCCCCCGACCTTGAAATTCCAAACCAGAAAATTTACCTTAAAGATCTATCAGCATGTATGTGAAATTATATTGATTTCAGCAATATTTCTAAGAGCAAAATATTGGAGACAATGCAGACATAGCTATCCAACAGAAGGTGAGTTAACTATAGTCCATTTATATAGTGGAATACTGCATAATTTTAAAAAATGAGGAAACATTCCAAATACTGCTATGGAAAAATTAATGTAGAACAGTGTATTTAATAGCTATGTTTTTCGTAAAAAAAAAAAAAAAAAAAAAAAAAAGGAGAAAAATAAGAATATAATTTGTATTTGCTTGCAAGTGCATAAATTTTAGAATATGTGGTTCTACATCTGGAGGTGATATGTATGCATATATATATGTGAATAATAGACGATCGGTAGGTAGGTATGTAGATAGAGGATTGACAGATACAGACTATTTTACATCTCATATCTTATGGTTGCTTCTCTGCTACCATCTAGTCATGGCCAAACTTCTAGTTCCAAATTCAGTCAGAACTAGAGTTGTATTATTCCAACATTCAACATGAAGAAATTCCTATAGGTCTGCAACAGTAAACTGGCTATGACTGAATCCCCAATTACCCAAATTCACCATATTAATACTTTGCATGCATTTTCACCCTTTGCCTATTCTTCAAGGTTTTGTAGTAACCCGACTATTCACCTGATGAATACAAGTTATATGCCTGATACAAGAATGGAAAGGGACTTTTTACCATTACCTCCTAGTTTACTCAACAAGTAATCTCTTAATGAATACTTCTATAGAATTTTACAGTCATAAAAAATGCTTTTCGGATGCCTGCAATTATCTAAAATAAGAAAATTTGGCAACTTGAACTCACGTATTTATCTCTGTTTCCTCTTTTACTCTATTAAAATAACAAAAGAGGAATCAGAAGCTATGAATCCACAAGGACAAAGAGAACAGGAAACGAGACAAAAACAGGAGAGGGATATCTTTCTATCTCACTTTAATACGAACAAATTATAACTCATTTCACACAACTGAAAACCCTACAGCCTGAGACTACAGAGGGAAAAATCAAGAAACTGTGACTTTATTCATGTCCCCAGAACCCTAGGAAAGCGTCGGAATTCAAGAGAAGTTGGGTTGATAGTTTAGCCAAAACTTTGTTAGCCAAAGCCTGTGGGCCAGCAGCATAGGCACTCTTCAAAGTGTGTTAGAAATGCAGAATTTCAGGTCCCATCCCTGATTCCGTCCCTACCCAATCAGGCTTACACTTTAACAAGATTCCCAAGTGCTCTGTAAACCCCTTAAAATTTGAAAGGCAGTGATATAAAGAGCAGTTCAAATCCCAGAATTTCTCCCATATTCCACGGAGCCATGCAACTGCTCCCTCAACCCTAGATAAGAGATTTTCTTGATGATGTTGAATCGAAGAGGTCCCAGATTCAGGGACGCTGGCATCGCTGAAGACATCAGTGAAGCAACGAAGTACAGGCATTCCGCTCGTCTACAAGAATAAGGCCCACAGTGCCCTTATCCTGTTCAGCAACCCAAAGTCTAGCAACAGCCTCCCATTCCCAGGTAGAATATCTGAAATGTTTCTATGGGGGAAACCTACTAGCCCAGAAGAGAAGACCTGCACATACTGACATGGGGAGAATCCCGATTAAGAGTCACTTCATCAAGACTATACTTTCAGGGATCATTCCTACAGTGCACTACCAGAGAAGTTTCTGTGAACGTGCAGAGCACCGGAAACCATGAGCAGGAGGCGCAGCGTTCTCTCCTGAGCATGAGGCCGGATCTTGGTGTTGCTTCGCTGCGAGTGCCATTGGCCGTTGATGATCGTTCTTCTCTGGGAGAGTAAGAGATGACACAGTTTGAGTGGTTCCCATTTTTTTAAAAAAAGAGTCACCTCATCACCTTAGCATCCCTACAGTAAATAGAGAGTAAGGCACACAAGTCTGATTCCAATCAGAGTGAGGAGTAGTTTTTCGGGTTTTTTAATACAATGTGCCTTCTCTCAGATTAGTTTCTAGCTCAGCACCAATAATAAAAAAGGGAAATACTCCAACCCAAGCTACATGTGCAAAGATGTTCACTGAAGCATTGTTTATCATGAAAACTATATTTTAAAAATCAGTTAAAAAAAAAATCTGGTTTAAGAAAACTAGGTCCCTGTGTGAAATGCAATACTACAAAACCATTACAAAGAATGAAGTAGATCTATATGTGTCCATATGACATAATCTTCAGGGTATGCTGAAAAGTGAAAAAAATAAGGTACAGAAGGATAAATATAACAGACTAACATTTCTATTTAAAACATGTATGTATGTAAGACATTTCCACCTACATATACACACAAATATATATGCTTGTACTTGGAAAGAAAATGTCAAGTACATTTCTGAAAACTGTTAACAATACCTAAATCTGGAGAAAGGAATTGCGGACTTGGGATGGGAGAAAGACTTGTGTTTTATTGCATCCATCTAATTTTTTTACCATATGCATGTATTTTCCTATTTAAAAACAAAATATTAAAAGGGCACTTTTTAAGTAGTGTATTTTTATCTGAAGCATTAGCTACCATTAGAAATAAAATATTCCCAAATCTGTATCCCTTACCTAAAATTATCTCCTGATAGTTAGACACATAAAATTAAAACTCAACAAGTCCAGAACTAAGCTTTCAATCTGATTATCTCAACCGTGACTGCCACCACCATTAAACATGTTTCAGTTCTTCTATTTCCTAGTCTGACCACCCTTCATCAGGTCTCTTGAGTCAGAAACCTGGAAGTCATAGAAGACTCCACCTTTTCTCTCACTTCTTACCTCTAATCACCAAACCAAATGTTGTCAATTCTATCTCCTAAGTACCTCACAAATCTATATCCAACGTACCATCTACTCTACCTTAACACACACAGTATTTACACCTCTCCCAGCTCACTCTAATCCTTGTTACTAACTCTCTGCATCTAGTATCTCTTGAATCTAAATTCCACACAATTTCCAGAGTGGTCTATCAATATTCCCCAGTTTGATCAGATCATTCTCCTACTTAAAACCCTTCAATAGCTATTTGTCTTCTTCAGAATAAGGTCTAAATTACTTGGCATATCACATAGTTGTGGCCTCTGCCTGTCTCATCTACCGCTGTCTCCACTTTTTCTCCCCCCCTCACCGCAATACACAAACCTACCACTCCAAATACTTGCAGCTCCCAGTTTGATCACGCCAAGCTTATGTTGTTTCCTCTGTCTTTTTTTCTTTTCTTTTTATTTTTGAGACAGGATCTTGCTCTGTCACCCAGACTGGAGTTCAGTGGCTCAATCATAGCTCATTGTAGCCTCAAACTTCTGGGCTCAAGCAATCCTCCCACCACAACCTCCCAAAGTAGCTGAGTCTACAGGTGCATACCACTGCGCCAGGCTAATATTTTTATTTTGTTTTAGAGACAGGGTCTTGCCTTGTTGCCCAGGCTTGTCTAAGACTCCTGGCTTTAAGTGATCATTCTTTCTTTCTGAAACATTTTTGCCCCCTTTTTTACCGAAGTCTCATTATTTCACTTGGTACCTCTCCTCTGATTATGAACATTTTTATTCTACTTCTTTTATTTTCCTATCCTCAGATCCTCATTAAATATGCTCTCATTAAATATTTGTTGAATAAATGAAGCAATTTAGACAAGCCAGCTGTCATTCTAACGCAGGTAATAACTCTTTTAGCTTATCATAAGTTCCTCCTTAAAAACAACAAACCCTTATGGCTTCGCATTGAAAAGAAAACGAATCTTGTCAATGCATCTTTTGATTCTTACCAATGCAAGCTGCTCTCTTAACACATCTTAAGATAACTTGAGTGAATAACGGTTTTACATTGTGCCTTAAAAACTGAAGCATTCATTCTACATGGAAAGGCCCACTGAGGGACACTACTAATGAGATGTGACATGGAAAAAATGACTCAAGTAAGAAAGTAACAGCTTTCAGCCAATTCAGATTAATACATATAAATTGCAAAAATGCTGAAGAACAGTTTATAGTTTACGTGTGGTTTGTCCCTTAAAGTTGCAACTTATAGGAGGCCGGGAGTGGTGGTTCACACCTGCAATCCCAGCACTCTGGGAGTCCAAGGCAGGCAGATCATGAGGTCAGGAGTTCGAGACCAGCCTGGCCAATATGGTGAAACCCCATCTCTACTAAAAATACAAAAATTAGCCAGGCGTGGTGGTGTGCAACTGTAGTACCAGCTACTCGGGAGGCTGAGGCAGAAGAATCACTTGAACCCAGGAGGCAGAGGTTGCAGTGAGCCTAAATCACGCCATTGCACTCTAGCCTGGGTGACAGAGTGAGACTCCATCTCAAAAAAAATTATAATAATAAAACATCGCAACATATAGGAAAAATTCCAATTTATCTAACCAAGGAAAGGTTAGAGATAACGGTAAATAATGTTTGCTTGAACAATGGAATCAGGAAAAAATTTTAAATTATATAAAGCCTTTTGTGAAATATAAAACATTCAACTCTCAACTCATTTTCCTATTGCCTAAATGTCCTGTACTTTCAGAAGTATTCTCCATCACCTTGATGATATTCTTTTGTATGCAAATTTTATTTACCTGAATTATTAATGCTGCTTTTGTTTGTACCTATATCTTAATTCTTCTCTCTTCATTCACTTGTCATGAGAGTTTTGATTCACATTTCAGAAAATCATGAACAAAATATTTCTTTGGGAAGTAGGGTAGTGTCACCAATGTTTTTGTACTACTAGAGGTTATTCTGTTTTTCCAGTTTTAAAAAATGAGCATTTCTTCTTTTTATAAACTGTCAAACACTGAAATTAAACTTTAAACTGTACTGAATGGATAAAAGATAGATTTTTAAGTATGGATTGTATGTCAGATGAAAAATATAGTACATAGAGACTCCAGTGAGCAAGCAATTCACAATATAAAATATATGCCTTCAGGAAAAATTCCTCAGGCCGATAACAGTAAATGGCAATTAGTAATGCTCATGAGAGTATTATTTTAGTCATACAGCCAAAATCTTTATTTTTTCACTAGCATCACACTATAGAGCATACCATGTCTATGCTGAAAACCTGTTTGATTTAGTCAGAAGTTTTGCTGAAGCAAAAGTTGTGGATAGAAATACTCAAGGGTTGAGATTATAGCAGGACAAATTTGTCAACTTTAGTTGAAAAGGAGGTGGAAGGTTCACACTCTCAGATCTTTAAAAAAATGTACTTGTAGTTTGCTCTGTTTCATTGTACAATAAACTAAAATGTAATTATTGAAAAAGAAGAGAAAGCATGTCTGTCTTTTTGCAAAAGTTTCTTGAAAGTCTTTAAGGAATAACAATGTCTCACTAACTCCCACTGAAATCCCAGATTCAACTGAGACATTAGGAGACCATATGCACAAACACTCTGTGATTTCAAAAAGACAAGCTCATTGGGAAGAAAAAAGTTCTCTGTCTTTGATTTCTTTTAGAATGATAAAATGAAAGGGACATTAATACATATTTTAAGCCCTGTGAATTCACAATGGGGCTTCACAATAAAGAGGTAAAAACCTTTGAACTAACAAAGGTCCATCACTGTGCACTTTTTTTCTCACAAGTGCCTTGTAAAGGAAATTACGCTAGATTGAGGGGCCAGCTGGCTTTTGCCACTACACCTTTAGTAACATAACACATTCTCAGACTGTATCAATCCACCCAGAATCGACCACATCGTTGACTCCTCTTGGACCGCTGCTCTTATTGCATACTGCTGTTTTCAGTCCAATGCCCTGTGAAAGCATTCTCTCACTGGCTTACATCTGAGTGTCTCTTTGTACTAGCCCAAAGCCTGAAGTCAACAAACTCCATTAAGTTGATTAAAGTAGTCCTAGAGACTACCCAGGCTTTTACACTGCCCTTAGATTAAAGACAAAAAAAAAAAAAAAAAGGGCTGCTTCTTCTGAGGATGTTTTAGTTCAGGTTGGAGGATTTGGATGAGGTGTTGAGTTCTGTAAGTCGTATGTTTTGTTTTGTTTGGGAGGGTTTGCTGGATTTATTTTATTTTCTCTGTAATTTTCAAAGAGGTCAACAAAAATATGAATGCTCTTAGAAAAAGAGAGAAGGCTTTTATTACAAATGATCTCCAATTATTCCTTTGTTCCCAAAGACAGCAATTACAGCTGCTGAAATTGAAGAAGCCAACACTGTGTCCTGAGGAAGGATTTATCATGTGCCCTGGAAAAAGAGCCTTACATTAAGTATCAGTCATTTCCCTAAATTTAACTCAACGGAAACAGTTCCTCAGTCAAATTCAAACTCCAAAGGAAAAATTGAAAGGCCAAAAAATCAAATAGTATAAGCTGTGAACTGATCATAAACCCACAAAAAATCAAAGAAAGTGAATGAGACATAGCACAATTGAGTGTTAATTTTCTACGACACAGGTAAATGTATTGCATAGTGGTTGCACGAGTTAAACATCTTGGTTATCTGACTAGATTCACCAATGATTTGACCTCGGGAGAGTTGCTTAACCTCAAAAGCTCGTTTCTTATCGGTAAAAATGAGGATGATAGTATCTGCCTTGTTGCGCTATAAAGATTTTAGAGAAAAGGGACCAGGCACGGTGGCTCATGCCTGTAATCCCAGCACTTTGGGAGGGCGAGGTGGATGGATCACTTGAGGTCAGAAGTTTGAGACCAGCCTGGCCAACATGGTGAAACCCCATCTCTACTAAAAATACAAAATTAGCCAGGTGGGTTAGTGTACCTGTAATCCCAGTTACTCCAGAGGCTGAGGCAGGAGAATCGCTTGAACCCAGAAGGCAGAGGTTGTTGCAGTGAGCCATATTGTGCCATTGCACTCCAGCCTGGACAACAGAGCAAGACTCCATCTCAACAACAACAAAAACACTTTAGAGAAAAGGTATCTTAAGCATTTAGCACAATATCTGTCAAATACTACACACACAACACATTTTTTAAATTATTGTTATTCTATATGAGATATTTTCTGGAGTTCAACAAAGCAAGTTTAGAAGCAGTAGATGGTATTATCTGTGACCCTATGCTAAGCCCCCAAAAGACCTGGATTTTAGTCCCACCTGAGGCATTTATTTGCTGTGTGACCGTAAGCAAGTTTCAGAGCTTCAAGATCTTCATCTGTAAAATTAAGGAGTCAAACTAAATTGGGAATTTTTATATCCAGATCTCTTCTCCACAGCACCAGTCTATATGTTCAAAACTGAATTATTGCTATTTCTTCCATCCCATTCCACATAGCCAAAAGAGAACTTTTTCTCTCCTAAACCCACATCTCAACCTAAATTCATGACCAAAGGGCAAATTCTCCTATGGGTGAGATAATATGGATTTTCTCTAGTGTTATTCTTCGCTCACAGTATTAGCATCATCAAATATTATCTTAACACCAGTCACAGACCACACTGATGTTCGACCTACAATTAAAAGAAAAATTGAAAATAATTTGAGATTTACACAAGTTCTACTTCCTTTTTGCAATAATCTTGATGCATTTTTAACTCCCTATTTCAGTAAATGGTACTGTTATTCATCTAGTCCCTCAGGACAAAAACTTTGGAATTACTATTAATACCTATCTTTTATTTCATATTCCATACCGAATCCAAAAGCAAGTACTGTTGGCACCCACCTACAATATATACCCAGAATTTCACCATGTCACCTTAACATCAACACTTACCTTTCTAGTCCAAGGCACTGTCATCTCTGGCATGGATTATTACAATAGTCTCTTTCCTGATGAATTGTACAATTACAATTTACAATTACAAAATAGCCCTCTTATCTCTAATAATGCTTCTCCCCTTAAAAACCTACGTCAATATGAATAAAGCTGTAATACCTTTCTTTTGGTCAGTGTTTTTTTAAGTATACCTTTTCCCAACCTCTCTTACATTTAACCTTTCTGTATATTTATGTATTTGGATCCTTTGTTCTTTGTAAGCAGTATATAGTTGGGGTTTGTATTCTTATCCAGTCTTAAATGTCAGTCTTTTATATGGAATATTTAGTTCATTTACTTGTAATACAGTTGTGGATATAGTGGGTTTATAACTATGACTTTACAATCTGTTTTACATTTTATATTCTGTTTCATATTTTTTTTATTTTCCTTTCTTTTTTGGATTAATCTAGTACATTTTAAAATATTTTCCTATGTTAATTTGTTATACTATCATTTTCATTGTATTTCATGGTATAGGAATATAGATTACTTAGATTACATCGTATATACTTGAATTATCACATTCTAGTATAAATTATTACTTATATCACCTTCCAATACTGCTAGAACCTTATAACACCTTACTCCTATTTAATCCTTTTTTTACTTTTTGCATTATTTTTGTCATGCATTTTGGTTATACATCAATTTAAGACTCCAAAAGACATTACTTTTATTGTTCTATACAATCAATGTTCATTTGTATTTACCCAGATATTTTCCCTTTCTGGTATTTTTCATTCCCTCTTCAAGTTACATGCTTCTCTCTGAAGAGCTCCCTTTGCTATTGCTTATTATTATTTTTTTTAGTACAGGACTGGTAGCAACAAATTTTATCCATTTTCATATGTTTGAAATTGTCTTTATTTCACCTTAATTTTTCAAGTATATTTTCACCAGGTATAAAATTCCAGCTTGGCAATTATTTTCTATCAGCATGTGAAAGACGCCGTTTCATTGCCTTCTGACTTCTAGTGTTTCAGTTCAGAAGTCAGATATAAGTTTTACTGATGTTCTTTTGGAATATAGTCTTTCCCTGACTCCAGTTAAGACTTTCTCTACTATTTGTTTTCAGCAGTCTTACATATAAAATGCTGGGTATTGTTTTTATTGTATTTATCCTACTTGAATCTATGGATTCACGTTTTCCATCAGTTTTGGAAAATGGTTAGCTTTTCACTCTGAATATTGTTTCTATTCTACTTTTTCGTCTTCTCCTTCCAGAAATTCAATTACACATCATTTTCATCACGGTCCACATTACTCTTACCTGTTTTTTCCATTATTTTTTCTCTCTGTGCTTCTGCTTGGGTGTTTTCTGTTGGCCTATTTTCCAATACTAAAGAAAACGCAGAGCCTCCAGATCATGCTATCTTCCATCAGAAAGGCTTTCCTCCTGCTAATAGCAAGGACAGCTATTAGGGGGATTAATCATCTCAAGCCAATCAGGAATGCTGCTGAGTTGCAGCTGTGAAGAAGTTTTGGTAAAACTCAATGTAGTTCTGCTTGGCCCTGTTCCTAGGGCATGGCTACCCAGGGTTTTCAACTGTAAACTTGGTAGGATTTTGATTTCCCAAATCTGAATGACTGAAGGAGGTTCAGTTCTGCCCTTCGGAAGTTTATCACTTGGTTCTTTAGCTTCCTGACCCACACAACTTCAAATGTGGCAAATGTCATCAAGGAACCTTCTATGTGTCTGACACTCCTCAAGTCTGCAATTTTGCTACTTCAGTCCAAACAAACAACAAAAAAAGTCGAATCCTGTTGGTTTCTCTGCTTCTCAGGAAGGGCCTTCTGCTACTCTGCTACAGGTCAAGCCTAGATTTTCAGCCTCAAGGGGCACCCAGATTTACTAAGTATCCCAGACGAAAAGTATCTCCAGATCAATTCACCACTCCTTCTAGGGATTTTATTATCCTTGCATATTTTATTTTGGGGTCTGCTCCCCAGAGCAGCTTTTGTTTCCTAAGCATCACAAGACTATGTGATATTTCACTCTACCTTTCAGAAGCTTTCAACCTAGCTCTTTAATCTCCTATCTAGCTTCAGAGTTCAGCAGATGTCTTGTGGGAAAACCTGGCCATGTATTTGAGATCCCTATAGTCTCAAATTTTGTCAGTCCAGCTTCACATAACCACTAAAGTTTTTATTTTCCCAAGAAGTAGTCCTCAGCCTGGGCCAAGTTTTAATCCTTAGCCCATGCCCAGAATTATCAAATGCTCTCACGGGAGAAAATAGCTCCTAATCATCCATGTCCCTCTCTGAAATTGTAGCCTGTCTTGTCCTCATAGCTCCCATAGCTCTTTGTGGCTTTAAAATAATACATTTCAGAATTTATCCAGGTTTTTCTAATTGTTTTCAGCAGAAGCATTGCCCTAATGCAACCTACTACATCACACTTAGAAGTGGAAATCTACTTAAATCTCTCAACAGGCTTTGCTGCTTCCATTCTGGCCATACCATAGGCTCTTTGCCACCCAGAAGCAGGAGGATCCATTTAAATCACAAATCAGGTTACGTATCTTACTATTACACTTATACAAAAATCCAAACTCCTTATTTTGTCTTACATCTCTTATTACACTTATACTAAAATCCAAACTTCTTATTTTGCCTTCGAGGCCTTTTATGTTCTTGATGTGATATCTCTCTGGCCCATTCTCCTAACTCCCTCCTTGTTCAAGGTAGTCCAGAATCATTGGCCTTCCTAGTATTCCTCAAGCATGCTAATCAGAAATCTGTTCTCCCTTATTCCATCCCACCCCAGAATACAAGCTCTATGAGACAATTGACTCTGTCTACCTTTTTCGACCGCCTTATTCTCAGCACCTAAAATAGTGCCTGGCCATATTGTAGATGCTAGATAAGTATTTACTTAATAAATAAATGAATATAATTGAATAAAATGGAAGCTGTCTGGCTAAAATGTAACTGGAGTTGTGAAGCCCTGATTAACAACCTCCCCCTTTGCAGACTATGATAGCCTGGATAATTGAGAACTGATTACATAATTTTTAAATAAAATTTTTATAGGAACTTTGAAACATGTCCAAAGCCACTTGGGGTTCCAAGGATCACAGGTTAAAAGTAAAAGGTGTCACCAAGAATCCTTCCTGTTCTAACATTTTAGTCAAAACACCATATTAAAGGAAAGCTAAAGCTGAATATTCCAACAGGTCTATTCCACTCACACATACATATATATTTGTTTGTGGTATATACGTATTTGATACAAAATATGACACACGCACATGATTTTTCATGACGAGTACAGGTAGACTGTTAGAGACAGAGTAATTCCTCTTCAAATTAGTCTTTAGGAAATGTTTGTGTGTATGTATATATATATACACACATACACACATATATACACACAGATAAATATCTATATATACACAACATGCTATTTTTGCCTTTAATATTCAACTTTTTAATTATTAGGACATATATTTGTCTTGCCTATATATTCATACATATATATTTATTTTGGGTATACATACACACACACATATATTTATCTCTGTATATATATATTTATACCACTATTTTATATATATTATATATATACATATATATAACATATATACACACATATATAATATATATACACACATATATGTACCTATTCCACTGGTACATACATATGTATTTGGGTGTATATGTGTGTGTGTGTGTGTGTGTGCGTATGTCTGTGTGTGTGTGTATACATATATCTGTGTGTGTATATATACACACACACACACAAATAAATACATATGTATGTACCAGTGGAATAGGTGCGTGAGTGTGTGTGTATATGTGTGTGTGTGTGTGTATATATATATATATAAAGTGGTATAAATATATATACACACACACAGAGATAAATATGTGTGTATATGTATACCAAAAATAAACACATATGTATGAATATATATAGGCAAGAAAAATATATGTCTTAATAATTAAAAAGCTGAATATTAAAGGCAAAAATAGCAATGACATGCACTTACTTTGATTCTGCAACTTATTTCCTAGTGTAACTTTCTCATTTCAGTGACAGGCTTTGGGAACCTAATCAAAATTTGTTCTAGGCTTCCCTCAGAACAAAAAAATAAAGATAGTCTTCTTCAGAATGCTTCAGACTCTAGACAACAAACTATGCTTGTGGCAATTTCATATGTGCGTAGCTTAAATTCTTGCAGTTTTGCAGCTTGGGTTTAAGATCTTAGGCACACAGAGTTATACAAGTTTCATTTGTAGGTGAAAAAGAAAAAATAAAATACGATGTTGTCACTGACCTATGCTCTCCCTTCCCTGAAGATGAAAAAGAACTTCATGCTCATGGAACTTCACAAAAGTAATGACTACTTAAGGTCCAAACAACTCTAGTCCTTGGAAAGAACTGCATTTCATCAAAAGAAGTTATTAGTAGTCACTCATACAGACCTGGTATTTTCTTCCCACCTCTACAAAAAAGTATCAATTTGTTTTCTGTCTCTGGGCAGCTTCCTATCATTTCTCAAGACAAGATTTCCCTGAAGTACCAGCTTAGCAGGCACAAGGGTTGTGAGGTATACCTGTGGTACCTATCCCTTTTCACTGCAAAACATATCTTTCATGATTCCCTTGACACACGTAGTGATGGTTTGGTTTGGTTTGGTTTGGTTTGCTTAAGTAAGATAGCATACAAAGAATTAGTCATTACAAAGACAAAACTTAATGGACCGAAATCTTAAAATGTGCAATTGTTACCTTAGACTCTGGCAAAATTATTTTGAGACAACCTAAATTCATGACCAAAAGGCAAATTCTCCTGTGGGTGAAATAATATGGATTTTCTCTGGTGTTATTCTTAGCTCACTACATTAGCATCATCAGATATTATCTTACCACCAATCATAGGCCACAGCTGATGCTCAGTCTACAATCAAAAGAAAAATTCAAAATAATTTGAGATTTACGCAAGTTCTACTTCCTTTTTGCAATTAAGCTTGATGCATTTTTAACTCCCAAGTATCCATGTTAAACATAGGTAGTTACCAAATAACAAACTACCTGAGAATTGTTCATGACTATTACAGCTAGACTCCTAGAAATGGAATAAGTTCGCTTCAAATTAGCCTTTAAAATGTAGATACTAAAAATGCTTCTTACTTTTGAGACTGAAATTGAAAACATTTTTGTCTCCAGATACTTGAGCCTGACGAGTAAACAAACAAAAACTGCTACTTCTCGCCTCACAGGCTTAGCTTGTAATTCAGAAGTTTCAAATGGCGGCCAGCAGACCAAATCCAAAATATAAATAAGTTTTATTTGACCCACGCAGTGATTTTCAAATTTTTAATTTTAAAATTTAATTTTAAAAATCAAGAAATTTCGCTTTAAAAATGCAGATGTCAGGCCAGGCTCAGTGGCATAGGCCTGTAATCCCAGCTCTTTGGGAGGCTGAGGTGGGAGGATCCCTGGAGCCCATGAGTTTGAGACCAGTCTGGGCAACATGGCAAAACCCCATCTCTAAAAAAATACAAGAATTAGCCAGGTGTGGTGGCGTGCTCCTCTGGTTCCAGTTCGTTGGGAAGCTGAGGTGGGAAGGATCACCTGAGCCCAGCAGGTTGAGTCTGCAGTGAGCCATGATCATGCCACTGCACTTCAGCCTGGTAGTAGAGCAAGACCCTGTCTCAAAAAAAACAAAAAAAACCCAGATGTCCAGTGTCTTTTGCTGTGCCTTGCACAAAGCATCAGGTGAAGGGGGTAAGTCGGGCTGGTTCCCAACTCACATTCCATTGCTAAGCCATGTTCACAAGGCCTGTACTCATTTGCCAAGCCTGGACTATAATCACTAAGGGGAAAGAGTGACTTTTTCTAATTTGCACAAATGTGCTATATGGTCTAACAACATCTCATCCCTAGGTCTGCATTCATCATTCACACCTCATTAGTAGAAATCACCTGGAATATTTAAACAAAGCATGTAAGCTTGAATTTACTACACTCCTCACCACCCCCTGTTATTACTCTCCTGCTTCACTATATTATGCCTGTTATCTCTGTAGATATTTGAGTTTCCAACTTTTGGTTAGGATTAAAAAAATAATACTTCTAATTTATTCATCTAAATTATGTAAGTTTAAATTCACTTTGCAGATGTAGGTTGATGATGCCAATGCAAACTCTCAGCAAGCTGGCTTTTCAATCAGATAGATCTGGGTAGCTATCCAACAGGGGGAAAGTTATGAGACCTGTCTGTGTATCAATTTCCTTATCTGTAAAATTAGACTAACATTACCTGCTGGGTTTGTAGTGCAGATTGAATGAAATGACATGTGACAAAATATTTAGTGTATACTAAGTACTCAAAACATGTAATTTCATGTTAATTGTTGAAATGACATCAACTTGCTAATCCTGAAGTAGAAACCTTGTCAATGATTTCTAAAATCATAAATATTCATTCAAATGTATTAGACTATAAGCTGCATGAAGGCAGGTACCATGTCTACCTTTCATTAGTCTCTCCCCAACACTGGCACACAGTAGGAACTTTAAATTTATTAGTATAATAAACAAATAAAATTACTTTCCAGTCTGCACTGGAAATTGGGAAATGAGCAAGATCCTTCTCCCTCTCTAATCCAGGCATACTTTTCCAACATGAATCAGATAATACAATTAAAATAGGAGTCTATACCAGAGACTAATGATAGATGCACTTGAACAGTGTAAACGAGATTAAACATTTGCCTTGTGTTGACATACCTGTCCTGGACAATTAAACATCATAATATCATAATGCATTAAATCCAAAAACAAAGAAAGCCCAGTCATTCTCCCCACCAAATACATGCATTAAAGTCTATTAATGTGGAAATCTCAGTTGCTCTCATTTGATCTTCACACATTATATGAATGTATCAAATTACCACATGTAACCCCAAAATATGTCCATCTATTATGTAGTATTTCTTAAATGTTTTAAATGAAAGCATTAATTCAAGGCATGAGATCCAAAAAACAAATATAAAAGAGCTGCAGACTGTCAGTTTTCAAGTGGTTCCAGGAAGACTTTTAGCATGATAGATGGCTGGAAGTTTTACTTAAAGGTAGAAAGTTTTAGAAACTAAGCATGTCCCACAGGTTGTCAATAAAATAGTGAGCTAACGGCAGAGCTCAGTGGCTCTCTGACACTTTCCCCTCTTTAAAAAAAAAAAAAAAAATTAAAAACTGATACATCCCAGAAGACTAATTTGTTCAATTGTTTCCTGTCTGCAGAAATATGCCAAGACTTTGGCAGGGTTTTCACAGTGGAGGAAACAAGGTAGTTGACACCTTCTAGTTAGCCAACTTGGATCTAAAATGTAAAGGCAAGTGAGATTTGTTTTCCCTAAATCTTTCTTTAAGACAGCATATCAGTCTCATTCACCCTCCCACTAACTTTCCTTGAAAACACTCAAGACTGGTACAATAGACTTTAGTGATCAAGGTTCCTCCTTTTTATATTAGTACAACTGGAAAGTGTGACGCTACCTCTATGTGTGTAATGTAGCACAAAGGTATGCTCACTGAGGCATACAACCAGAATGTGTCAGTTCAGAGGAGGAAAAGTCCTCTCATCCCTGGCAAAACATTTTACACTAAAAACTATAACTATTTCCAATGCAAGATTTACTAAGTGATATACCTGGGGGGCAAGTGACTTCATGTTCCAATAAACACCTTATTGCATGGGGTCTAATTTGATATACCCACTTTTTAAAGGATAAGGAATTTTTTAGCTGTTCAAAATCTAGGCAATTTGTGACCGTATATTCCCTAACATAGCAGATTCCGTTGGATTCACTTTTATCACCGAGATCTTATGCTGTTGAAAAAAAAATGTATGAGATGCTGCTACTTTGATACATAAATGTTTTGTTTTTAAAGAAACAGAGATATTTTTCTATATCTACCAGTGAAAAGAAAGGCGATTTTTCTGTTTCTACCAGTGAAAAGGCTATGAGCAGAGCTGCCATTCGTTGACTCTTGTTACTTGAGTAGGTGCCTGTAAAGGGCCAGGTGGTGTTTATGCAGATGACTGAGCAAGTTCCAATGTGTTCTTCCTTTTGGATAAAACATTAGTGTATCAGATGTGACAAATCAGATGTTCATCTTCCGCACTTCTGCATTATTTTACATTGAGAATTAGATGATGTGCTGGCTTAGCTTTTTGCTTTTGTTTTTTTTTTTTTTTTCTTGAGAATAAGTTCATAAATAAAGTTTTCTCTACACTCTGCATAATCATAGTCTCACAGAATAGCTAACTGGCTAGTTAATATGATAATTACACCTATATCTGTCTTACAATGTGCGAGAGATAAAGCACATGCTTTGGGATAACAAAAACACACCATTCATACACTCTAGGAGCTATTTAACATATTATCCATTCCTACGCTCTTGTTGTCAAGGGAAAATGTGGTCTTCCCATAAACATTTTGAGATGAAGCATCTGACACTCCAGTGTCCAACCAGGAAATTAGCATTTACTGAGCACCAAAATGAAAGGCTCAAAACAAACTTCTACTTCCATTCCAAAGGGATATCTGAAGTAGACTTTATGTTTAAATTAAATTTTTAAAGAGCCTGAAAATAATTTTTAAATATTCAGAAAACATTCCCATCTATAGAATCTGCAGGAATCTTGCACCCATTTAGCATTCCCATGCTTTCAGATCACTCTAACTCCCCTTGGCTGCTCTCCAGAAAAGATTTTCCCAAGAAAAGACATTTGGAGGTTCCCTGTGAACACATATTTCTAATAAAGACAACTGAAAAATGTATGCTGCTTTGTGTATTTTATTTTAACTTTTTAGAGACAGGTTTCACTATGTTGCCCAGTCTGGCCTCAAACTCCTGGGCTCAAGTCATTCCCCTGCCTCAGTCTCCTGAGTAGCTGGGACTACAAGCACATGCCACCACGCCTGGGTTGGTATCTTTATATTGAGAGCTTCTATTATGAACAAGGATAGCACTCTGTCACTAGTGAGAAACTAACAGAAGAAGGCAAGTGAATGGTGTGAGGTTTCCTAAAAGTTCTATTAATGCTCTTGACTCATGCATCCTTTCAAAAAATGTTTATTTTCTGTCATATGCAGTCAAGATAAGACCTTTCCAGAAGGGAACACTGAGGGAGGAGATATAAATGCCATTTTTTTCACTTCTCTCATCTCCAAACCTCTGCCACATGATCATTTTCAAAGTTTAGTCTCTTCTACCTCCTGAATATCTCTAATGTACTCTCACTCCCCTTTCCACTGATATGGATTTTGACCCTCTTCATCTGTCAGAAATATTACTAGAGCCTCCATTTTCTGATTCATTCTATTCACTAACAGTTATGGAATTCCATAATCATTTGTGGGGCATGCTATAAATAGTTTGCTCCTGATCATAGAACTACGAAGTTTGTAAAAAGACTTTACCAGTGCAGGAATTGAGTGAAAAACATATAATTTGCTCTGTACAAGGTTTGGAAGAAACTTTCCCAATGTGGAAATCGAGTGGAAATGATATAAAGAGGCTGGATTTAAACCTAGGTCTATCTGACTGCCGAATCAGTACTATATCCACTAGACCACACTGTTATTGTTTTTTGAACTTCAGCTGTTAATTCAACACTCAGGTGGACACATTGCATGCATCAAATTTAATTCAAATAGAGCTTTGTATGGTCTCATAGCATCTTCTTTATACCTTCCTTATAGCACATTTATGATATAATTTATAATATAGTTGTTATCCATGTACAGTGTATTTTCCCCTACTCTCCACGATATTGGTTCCTTTAAGGCAGGGAAGATGATATTCACCTTAATATCCCCTCAGAACCTAAAAAAGTGCCTTATATATGCTAACCATTCAACAAATTATGACTGAATAAATAAACCCATAATGGCTTTGCGTAATTCAAGAGCTGTTTCAGAATTATCATCATAAATACACTCAATATTATAACATTGATAAAATCAGTGAGAAAATAGAGAATATTGGAATAACTAACTGCCTTAGAATGTTATATTAATTTGTATTGCTGCATAGCAAAATACTACACAATTAGCTTCTTAAAACCATCTACATTTATTAATCTTCAGTTTCTATGGGCAGGAGTCCAGACATGGCTTACCTATGTCCTTTGCTCAAATCTCACAAGGCTGCTACAGTCTAGGTGTCAGCCAGGCTGTGTTCCTTTCTGGAGTTCACATGGTTATTGGCAGAATTTAGTTCCTTGTTGCTGTCATAGGGCTGAGGTCCCCACTTTCTTTCTGGTTATCAACTGAAAGCCAATCTTAGCTCCTAGAGGCCCTGCGGTTTCTTGCACTGTGGCCCCCTCACACATGACAGTTTACTTCTTTAAGGCCAGTAGAATAATCTGCTAAAACTGAGTCAAGGGAGTGATTATCCCATCACCTTTGCTGTCTAATATAACCTAATGAAGGGAGTCACTGGCTCATCATATTTACAGGTCCTCACCAATGCTCGAGAGGAGGCAATTCTACAGGGCACATACACCAGGGAATGTTGAAGGCCATCTTAGAATTCTACTCATCACTGTGGGGTCCCCAGAAGCAGATCCTGGTACAAGAATTGATGTGAAAGTTATTTATTAAGAAGTTTTCCAAGGAAAAACCAGTAAAGGAATGGAGAAGTGAGCAGCAAATAAAAAAAAAAAAAGGAAGCAAGGATGCCAATATCTAGCAAGTTCCCATGGGAGCTAAATTTAGCTCAATTCTACAGTGAAACTCAACAGTTTGGGTTATGTCTAAGGGTTGCAAAGATGGATAAGGAACCCTTGAATATTACAAGGAAGGAAACTTAAATATTACACTCCTGTCCCTATCAGGTATTGGTATCAGGGCTATCTCCAGAGCATATAAATTCCCACTTCAGGCATCCACAAACAAACTCACAGCCATGGCCTACACTCAACTTTCTCACAAGGCAATGCAGATGCTAGCTGTCAGGAATGAAAACTTCTGGGAGTTAAAATAAACAAAAATGATTAAAGGATTTAAGAAAATAATAGTGGGGCATTGACATTATCTGCTACATGAACTTTTTGTAAAAGTGTGTAAATATCACAGTGAAAGTTACATCATTTTGTTGTAAAATATATATAAATGTAATTAAATATTAAATAAATATGCAAACTTCTGGTTTTAATAACATGGCAGGCTGAGTTAACATTGACCCCCACACACACATTCACACTATAGCCATATAGAAATGCTGAATAAATTAACTGGCAACCAATGAGTGAGGAAAGATCAGGAAAGGAGGAAGTTGAAAGAGATTCTTTAAATCTCTGTATGAAGCCTTGAGCTATCCTCAACCTGAATATGTGTAAAGTCTATCAGACTCAGACAGCAAAAGCTCTGAGACCTGAACTATAGTATACATCACATATGGAAGCACGTAAGCCCATAAGCTTATGAAAGCACATAAGCTATGAAAACCAGAATAGCACAGCAAAGTCTGTGAAAACTAAACTGACATTGGAACCAAGCCCAACTAGACCAAGTCAGAACTTACAATGTAAATCCAAGGATGATTTCTTGCTTTTAAAGAAACAAAGCCAGTCTCCAAAAGGATTTAATAAAGCCCAAACTCATAACACAGTATTCAAAATATCTAACACACAATTCAATATTACTTGATGTAAAGAATCACTAAGAAAATCTAAACAACTGAAAGGAAAGGGCAATCAACAGACATCAACATTGAGATGATCCAAATGTGGAATTATCAAACAAAAATCAGTTATGACAGCTAGTATAAACATGCCACAAGAAGTAAGAGCAAATAATCTAGAAACAAATGGAACTATAGTCTCAGGAAAGAAATAGAAGTTACAGAATGAAAACTTTTTAAAATCTACAACTGAAATATGCAATAAAAAAGTTTAAAATTCACCAAAGGGACTTGACTCAAAGGCCAATGAAAGAAGAAAGTCAATGAACATGAAGACAGATTAGTAGAAATTATTCAATCTGAACAATGAAAGGGAAAAAATGGTCAAAAAATAAACAGAGCCTCAGAGACCAGTGAGATAATATCAAAGGTCTATCATTTATCACACTGGAGTTATAGAAGGAGAGGGAAAAAAAAGAATAGTGCAGAAAAGTATTTGAATAAATAACGGCTGAAAATTCCACAAATTTGGTGAAAGACATAAATTTACAGATCTGAAGAATCTCAGCAACCACAAACTGGATAAACATAAAGAAAACCACACCTAGGTATATCATAGTGAAACTCCTAGAAATCAAAGATAAAGTTTTAAAATCTTGAAATTAACAGGAAAAATTACATTACATATGGAGGAGGAAGAATTTCAATTACTGCAGCTTTCTTATTGGAAACTATGGAGTCCAGAAGACAGCAGTATAACATTATTTTCAAGTACTGAAAGAAATAATTATCAGCCTAATCCTGTATCAAAAATATCCATCAGAATGAAGGCAAAATAAGGACATTCTTGAATGAGGGAAATACGTCACCAGGAGATGTGCTTTGAAAGAAATGCTAAAAAAAGGTTTACAAGTGGAAGGAAGGCAATAACAGAAGGAAACTTGGAAGGTCAGTAACGAGGAAAGAGCAACATAAATTGTAAATATCCCAGTAAATAAATTAGAGTATTATTTGCCTCTTAAGTTTGTTATAATATGCATGATTGCTGAAAGCAAAAATTATAACGCTATTTCAAAATAGGTTGATGTGATACATATGACAACCACATCAAAAATGGGGAAGTGTAAACTGTCCTAAGATCTCTTCATTTTACCTAAAGTAGTAAGTATTAATTCTAAGTAGATTGTGTAAAGTTTGATATGTATATTGTAAGCCCTAGAATAACCACTAGAAGAAAAACTATACCAAGAGATATACTAAAATAAATACTGCAGATAAACGAGAATGGAATTCTAAATGTTCAAACAAATCAAAAGAAGGCAAGAAATGAAAAACAAAGATAGGAAAAACAAAATGAATGGACAGAAAACTAATAAAATAGTAGCCTTAAATCCAACCATACAAATAAGTACATTAAATGTCTGTGGTCTAAACATACTGATTAAATAAGAAAGAGATTATCAGATAAGATTTGAAAAAGAAAAAGTCAACTATCAGCTGTCTAAAAGAAATCCATTTCACATAATGGTGAAAAACAAACCAAAAAAAAAGGCTAAAAATAACAGAATGAAATAGCATATACTAGGAAAATACTAATAAAAGAAATGCTGGTGTAGATGTATTAATATCGGACAAATTCAGAATCATGAAAATTACCAGTGACAAAGAGGGAATTTACATAATGATAAAAGACTCAATTCACCAAGAAGGTGTAACAATTTTAAACATCCGTGCACCTAACAATACAGCTATAAAGCACATGAAGCAAAAGCTTAATAAAATGAAAAATATACACAGAGAAACCCACAATTATAGTTGGTGACTTCAACTTACCTCTATCAGTAATTAATAGAATAAGCAGACAGAAATGCAGCAAAAATGTAGGAAGTTTGAATATTATCAACTAACTTAACCTAATTGACATCTATAGACTACTCCATCCAACACAATAGAATATACATTCATTTCAAATGCCTTTGGAATATTCCGTAAGTTGGACCACATTCTTAAATTTTAAAGAATTAAACTTATTCAAACTATCTGCTGTGGTCATAATAGAATTAAACTAGAAGACAATTAGAGAAATATATCATTTCCCCCAGATATTGGAATTGAAACAATGCACAATTAAATAATAAAAAAAAGACCCAAGGGAAATTCAAAAACACTTTGAACTGAATGAAAAATAAAAATACAACATATCAAAATTTGTGGGATATAGTTAAAACCGTGCTTAAAGGGAAATTTATGGTATTAAATGTGTAGATCAGAAAATAAGAAAGGTCTCAAATTAATGCTTTAAGCTTCCACCAAAAGAAACTAGAAATGAAGAGTAAATGAACTCAAAGAAAGGAAAGAAATAACAAAGAGAGAAAGATCAATTACACTGAGAAGAGAATAACAAAAGAGAAAATCAATGAAACCAAAAGCTGTTACTTCAGAAATATTAAAACATACATAAAACTCTGGCCAGGTTCATTAAGAAAGACAGAAGGCACAAATTACAAACACCAGGAACGAAGCAGGAGATAACACTTCAAAACCCACAGACATTGAAGAATAATGAAGGAATACCACAAAAAAAAAAAAAACTCTATTCATATAATAAATTTGACAGCCTAGATGAAATGGAACAATTCTTTGAAAGACATTAACTATCAAAACTCACTCAAAATATAAATAGATAACTAAGGGGTCCTATATTTATTAAATAAATTAAATTCATAGCTAAAATATTTCCAATAAAACAAACTCTAGAACTAGAGGGTTTCACACATGAAGTCTACCAAATATTTAAGAAAAAATTAATACTGGTTCCACACAATCTTTTCCAGAAAAAGGAATGCTTTCCAGCTCATTTTATGAAAACATCACTACCATGACCCCTAAACCAGACAAACACAATACAAGAAAAGAAAGCTACAGATCAATATCCCTCATGAATACAGATGTGAAAATTATTCAACAAAATTTTAACAAATCAAATTTTATCAATATATTTAAAAAAACACATCAAACTCAGCGGGGTTTATCGCAGAAATGAAAGGCTAATTTACTATTTGAGAAACATTCAGTGTAAATCACCATATTACAGACTAAACCAAAAAAAAAAAAAAGCTACACGATCATATAGGCAGATACAGAAAAAGCATGTGAGACAATTCAACATTCATTCATGATATTTTAATTATTAAATAAAAAAACCTCTTAGCAAACTAAGAAGAGAATGGATCTTCTTCAATCTGATAGGGAGCATATACAAAAAGCCTATAGCTAACACCATACCTAATGGTGAAAGACCAAAAGCTTTCCTCCTATGACTGAGAAATAAGCAAGAATATCCAGTCTCACCACTTCTATTCAATATTGTTCTGGAAGTCTTAACAAGCACAGTAAGATAAGACAAACAAACAAAAGACTTTTAAATTAGAAAACAAGAAATAAAACTGTCATTCAAGATAACATGTGTATCTACATGGAAAATCCCAAGGAACAAGGGACCCCAACCCACAGGGCCACTAACTGGTACCATCCATGGCCTGTTAAGAACCGGGCTGTATAGCAGGAGGTGAGCATCTGCAAGGGAGAATTACTGCCTGAGCTCCGCCTCCTGTCAGATTAGCGGTGGCATTAGATTCTCATAGGAGCAGGAGCCCTATTGTGAACTGCACACACCAGGGATCTAGGTTGCGAGCTCCTTATGAAAGTCTAACCAATGCCTAATGATCTGAGATAGAAAAGTTTCATCCAGAAACCACACCCCCATGCCCATCCATGAAAAAATTGTCTTCCATGAAACCAGTCCCTGGTGCCAAAACAGTTGGGGACTGATACTGAGGAATCTACCAAATGCTCTTAAAGCAGCAAGTACACTTCACAAGGTCACAGAATACAAGGTTAACATACAAAAATCAATCATTTTTGTATATACTAGCAATGAACAACTGAAAACCAAAATTTTTAAAAGGCACCATTTACAACAGCCTCCTAAAAAATAAAATATACATAGATCTATATGCTGAAGACTATGAAATACTCATGAAAGAAGGCCTAGGTAAATAGAGAGGCACTCCATTTTCATGGATTAGAATATTCAATATAAATAAGATGTCAGTTTTCCCCAAAGTAATCTAGATTTAACACAATAGCAATTAAAATCCCAAAGAGATATTTTGCAGATATAGATAAGCCTGTTCTAAAATTTGTATGGAAAAGTAAAGAAACTTCAACAGTTAAAACGATTTTGAAAAAGAACGAACCAAGTTGGATGACTCACATTACCCAACAGTAAAATGTAAGATAAAACTATATCAATCAAGATTGGTAAAAGGTGAAAGGACAGACACATAGATCAATGCAACATTATAAAAAGTTCACAAATACATCCACATAATTATGGCTGGTTGATTTTTAATAAAGATGGAAAGGAAATTCAATGGAGAAAGGGTGATCTTTTCAACAAATGATGCTTAGAACAATTGGATATCATCTACAAAAGACCTGAACTTCAGCCTTAACCTAATACCACACACAAACGTTAGCTCAAAATGTATCAGAGGCTTAAGTGCAAAATAGAAAAATATGAAACTCAGAAAAGAAATGTAAACATCTTCATGACCTTGGGTTAATCAAAGAGTCTTCTGATAAGACACCAAGTGATCAATCCATTATAAAAGAAGAATTTATAAATTGGACTTCATCAAAATTAAAATATATTGTTCTATGAAGAAAATCATAAAGAGAATGAGAAGACAAATCATAGATTGCAAAAAAAAAAATCTGTAAATCACATACCTGATAAAGGATTTGTTTCCAGAATATATTTTAAAAACTCACAAAACTTGGCAAAAAGAAAACAATCAACTTCATTTTTAAAATGGGAAAAAGATATGAAGAAAATTATGAATGTCTAATAAACACATGAAAAGAAATTGATATCATTAGGAATTATGGAAACACAATTTAAAACCACAATGAGATACCAATTAGGCGTTATGGAAACACAATGAAAAACCACAAAGAGATACCATTACACACTTATTAGAATGGCTAAAAAGAAAACAAAAAAACAAAAAACAACACCAAGTGCTGACAAGGACACAGAGCAACTGGCACTCTCATAGATTCCTGAGCGGAATGCAATATGGTCCAGCCACTTTGGAAAACAGCCTGGCAGTTTCTTATAAAATTAAACCTACACTTACCATATGACCCAACAATCCCACATCCATCTGTTGTACTCAGCTATTTTTAGGGTATTCATCCTAGAGAAATGAAAACTTATGTTCACACAAAAACCTGTACATGGATGTTTAGAGCAGCATGGTTGCCACAAGTAGAAACCTGCCAAAGAAAGCTGTCCTGCCTAGGGCTCTCTCTCCTCCATGGGGAAGGTCTGCATCCAGTGACTAACCAATGTGAGGGCCTTGGCCTCCTTGCTTTAAGACAGACAATTTTGCACAGGCATCCCAGTTTCAGGACTCTCTGTAAGATCAGTTGAAATGTCTATTGTGACTGAATCATAGTTCAACTTTTCCCTTAATCCAATTATTCTTCGCCTCACCATTCACAGGTATGTCTCCCAAAACACCCGCCAAAAAAAACTTCCACACACAAATCTCAGAGTCTCAGAGATTGTTTAATGAGGAACCCAATTCGTGACATGGTAAAATTAAGTTTACCTCAAGTAAGGGAAAGATAAGAATGGGATTTGGGACAAGAATAAGAAAAAGTTAAGCTAATATTGGTGTTTGTTATTTTTATAGCTGTTTTAAATGTATGCATGTCTTCAGCAGACACTCTGATATATGCTATAGTAATTCAAGCCATATATCTCTGACAATTATGTAGTAATTCCAAAAATTCATAAAATATGTAGGTAATAATCTGGCGTAGGGGCAAGGCGGGAACCTTTAAATATTGAAATGCCAGATGAAACAGCCTATTGTACTCAGCTATTTTTTTCTCTGAAAGTCACTTGTAAAAAAATTTAAATATATATATATATTTTATATATATATATATACACACACACACATATATTTAAAGTTTAGGCCAGACTTAGTGGTTCACACCTGTAATCCCAACACTTTGGGAGGTTGTGGCAGGAGGATCTCTTGAGCCCAGGAGTTCAAGACCAGCCTGGCCAACATAGTGAGACTCCCACCTTTACAAAAAATAAAATAAAATAAATAAGCCAGACATGGTGGTGCATACCTGTAGTCCCAGCCACTCAGGAGGCTGAGGTGGGTGCATCTCTTGAGCCCAGATGACTGAAGCTGCAGTGAGTTGTGATCACACCACTGCACTCCAACCTGGGCAACAGAGCAAGACCCTGTCTCAAAACATACATACACTATACATATATATATATATGTATATATATGGTTTAGGAAACAAACTTTAGTTCTGGAACAAAAACAAATAGTAAAAAAAGAATATTTTCATAAGACCAAAAGGATAAAGATTTTTCTAACATAAGACTTCCTTTTCATTGGGGCTTTTACAGCAATTTGAAAGAATAATACTATCAAAAAGAAGTATACATTGTATTTCCCATATATTATCTCATGTTATTAATTAAATGTTTTTAGTTATGAATCCCCATGTTGCATGGCCACAACATAAAAATGAGCCTTGATTTTACTGTTTTGGCTACTTTAAATATCACTTCAGACCATCCAAATTAGGATGGCAAGCCAAGAAACTGGTGAGAAAAAACTGCTATCTCACAACCTTATGGTATTTGAAGAAGCTGTTAGCCATGGGAATCATCAAGGGACAAATTCACCCCCTGCCTCTGTGCCCGACTCACAGATTCTAAACTAGCTGAGGACACTTGAAAAAGTCTGCTTGATGAGAAAGTTCTTTTTCTCCTTCTTATGTGTGCACGTGCACACATAGAGACACACTCACGTTGCTTCAAGTTCACAAGCCTGCAGCAGAATGGGCCTGGAGAAAGGAGATGATCTCTAAAAGGCTATATATAAAAGTTGTCAAAAAAAAAAAAAGAAACTGCCCACAAGGACTGAACTTCCAGGAGTGCAGATACAGTGAGGGACAGATTAGCTAAAATTCTGTGTTTGCAGAATAGATTAAACATCAAAAAGAAAAGCAGAGACCCCAAAAAAATTCTCTTTACAGTAAGACTTTTTGTTTAGTTCTTATTTTTAATGCTTTCCCACAGAGAATAGAATATGAAACCAAGAAGCCCAATCTTAACTGAGAGAGAGAACATTAAAGGGCATAAGAAAGAGAATTGAAGATTTATTCAATGGACAAAAGATTGAAGAGCTTTGGTGGGTTTTGTGTTTTGTTTTGTTTTTTTTCTAGAGGATGACTTAAACTACAGCAGCCTGAGGGAAAGAGTAAAAAGTCTTGGATAAAGGCTAAGACTGCTAAGAAATCTTGGGCCAGAAAAGAGGAATTGCTCTGCAGTGGCAGCCAGAGGCAGTTTCAAGGATTGCCATCAGCTTCCTAGGATTGGAGCTACTTCAGCAATTGTTTCTACGCCTATGTTCAAAAACCAAGGCAATGTCACCAACGAGATTTGGATTATCCCAGGAAACCAGAACATGTGGGTCTGCCAGCACTAGGTAAATGACTACCATGTAAATAAAGCATACTCTGTCCAGATCTGCTTGTCTTGCTAAGGAAACAAAAGCCACATCTCTTGCTTTCAAGAAGTTTGCTACCCTATAGAGGAGAAAAAAAAATCTATATGGGTTAACATACAATTTTTAAAAGGCATAAATGTATGTCTACAATTAACTGTTGTTGTATAAAATGTAAGAGCTCAGTACTTGAGGGAGATAAGAGAAAGCAAGGATGGAACAGTTATTCCAATCAGACTATGACCAGAATCAGGTTTAAGAACAATGGATAAATGTTTCCCAGGAGACATAAGTTGTACACATTTGTCTTGAAAGTGGTAGGCATCATGGTTCTATGGAAAAGAATAAGAAGAAGATATAACACAAAAAAATTGTCACTGAGCCAGGCATGATAGCACATACCTGTAGTCTCAGCTATTCAGAGACAGGTGGAAGGATGCTGTGGTTCTATGGAAAAGAATAAGAGGAAGATATAACACACAAAAAAAATATTGTCACTTAGCCAGGCATGGTGATCCACATCTGTAGTCTCAGCTACTCAGAAACTGAGGTGGGAGGATCACTTGGGCCCAGGAGGCAGAGGTTGTAGTGAGCCGAGATAGTGCCACTGTACTCCAGCCTGGGTGACAGAGCAAGACTCTGTCTCAAAAATATGTATATATATTGTTACCTTCTAGAGTTCCAAGGTAGAGATAAGGAGAGTGTGCTTGAAATTTGCATTGCTAACACATTTCCTAAGATGTATCAAAGAAAAAAAAGTGCAATTAAAATGGCAGTCAGTGAGAAGTTTAGCAGTTTTCATTTGGTAAATGAATTAAAGAATTAATTGAAAAGGGGCAGCGTTAGGTGGAATTCAGGTGAATCAGTTAAAACTGTCAAGAACCATGAAGAGTCTAAGATTTTACCTTACTTGCAAGCTGATGAGTTAGCCTGCAAAAGTCATGAGATCCTGTATCAGAGATAAAGGGTTTAATTACTCAGGACCCAGCAGGCCACATGAACATCATTTTTGCTTTAGCTACACTTCCCACCCAAGTGCCATGGGGGTGATGCAGAAAGGGCCCCGTGTATACTGCACATGCAGTAGGTTTGCATCACAACTGAGAAATGCTGAACTTACAAAACCTGAATCTTTTATAATGGGCAGTAAGCAAACCTGTCTGACCTTGCTCCAGAAGAAGACATTATTTTATTATACAGGACAGTAAGCAAACCTACATCCTTGAAAAGATGATCCAGTACAAAAAGATACTTGTTTCTGCTCACCAGATAGAAAAAAAATGCAAGAGACCTATGGAGAATTTTCTCCAGACAAGTGGAGGATAGAAAGGCCTACACAATGAGTGCATGTAAAAACAATTATTAAGAGATGAAAGACTATCACAGGGCAGTAAATACAATAAATGAGGGGAAAACAATATAGCTTAAGTAGGTGAGAAAAAGTCAAGCAAAACTATTCTGAATTAGTTATCTGTTGCTGCATAATAAAATTACCCCCAGAGCTTAGTGGTTTAAAACAATAAAAAATTATTTTCTCACATAGTTTCATAGGTCAGGAATCTGAGAGCAACTTACCTGGGTAGTTCTGGTTCAGGTTCTCTCATGAGGTTGCAGTCTAGAAGTTGGCTGGGATTACAGTTATCTGAAGGCTTGACTGGGACTAGCAGATCCACTTTTAAGCCAATCATTCATTCACAGGCCTGGCAAGGTGATGCTGGGTGTTGTCAGGAAGCTTCAGTTGTTGACCATGTAGACCTCGGAATAGGGCTGTGTGAGCATCCTCTGACATGCAAGCTGGCTTCCCACAGAGCAAATGATCCAACAAGAGAGATCAAAGAAGAAGTCACAATGCCTTTTATGATCTAGTCTCGGAAGACTTCCTCTCACTCCTACCATATTTTATTCATTAGAAACAAGTCACTAAGTCAAGCTCACACTCAAAAGAAGGGAAATTAAGCTTCACATGCTGAAGGACGGAATATCAAAGACTTTGTGGATATATTTTAAAACCACTACACAGTCCAAGGTTAAGCATCTGGCATGATGATGGAGAATATTATTGATAAGCAAAAAGTGCTATCACTATTAGTGAGACTGTAGTTGAAACAAGAGACAGGTCCTAGAGTAGTGTTAGAAGAGATGACATAATACACCCAAGTTGCAAAATTTCTGTATAGGCATACCTCAAACCTGTGGGTTTGGTTCCAGACCACTGCAATAAAGAGAATATTGCAATAAAGCAAGTAACACAAATATTTTGGTTTCCTGGTGCATATGAAAGTTATGTTTATGCTATACTGTAGTCTATTCAGTGTGTAATAGCATTATGTCTAAAAAACAATACATATACACGTTAATTTTAAAATATTTTATTTCTAAAAATGCTAATGATCACCTGAGCTGTCAGCAAGTCATAATCTTTTTGCTGAGGATCTTGACTCAATGTTGATGGCTGCTGACTGATCGGGTGGTGGTCACTGAAGGTTAAGGTAGCAGTTGAAAATGTATATATATATGTTGAGACAGGGTCTCACTTTGTCACCCAGGCTTGAGTGTAGTGTTATGATCTGGGCTTACTGAAGCCTTCGCCTCCCAGGCTTAAGCCATCCTCCTACCTCAGCCTCCCAAGTAGCTGGGACTACAGGCACGCACCACCACGCCTGGCTAATTTTCATATCTTTTTCATAGAGATGGGATTTCACCTTGTTGTCCAGGCTGGTCTCAAACTCCTGAGCTCAAGCAATCCACCCATCTTGGCCTCCCAAAGTGCTGGGATTATAGGCATAAGCCACTGCGCCCAGCTGCTATAAGGATATTTTTAAATAAGACAACAATGAAGTTTGTCGCATCAATTGACTTCTCCTGTTATGAAAAATTTCTCTGTAGCATGTGATGCTGTTTGACAGCACTCTATTTATAACAGAACTTCTTTTAAAACTGGAATCTGGCTGGGCATGGTGGCTCATGCCTGTAATCACAGCAGCACTTTGGGAGACCAAGGTGGGTGGATTGCTTGGGTCCAGGAGTTCAAGAGCAGCCTGGGCAACATGACGAAACTCTAGAAACAACAACATCAACAAATACATATATATATATATATACACACACACACACACAATTTTTAAGTGTTTTATTTAAGAAATATATTTTATAAGGCTTTAGCTGTCATAAGTCAGGAGTAAAATATATTTTTCTGTATATATTATAGAAAATATATATTCTATATATAATATGTATTTTCTATAACATATAAAATGCATTTTATATAATAGAAATATAATATATACTTTGTATATTATATATACTTTCTATATATAATATATACTAGAGAGAGAGAGAGAATGGTGAATTCTTCCCAGAAGATTTTCAATTTATTTTGCCCAGATCCATCAGAGGAATCCTGACTTATGAACGCTAAAGCCTTATCAAATATATTTCTTAAATAAAAGACTTCAAAGTAGGACTGGGCTCAGTGGCTCACGCCTGTAATCCCAGCACTTTAGAAGGCCGAGGCAGGTGGATAACAAGGTCAAGAGTTTGAGACCAATCTGGCCAATATGGTGAAACCCTATCTCTACTAAAAATACAAAAATTAGCCGGGCATGGTTGCCTGTGCCTGTAATCCCAGCTACTCAGGAAGCTGAGGCAGGAGAATTGCTTGAACCCAGGAGCGGAGGTTGCAGTGAGCTGAGATCGTGCCACTGCACTCCAGCCTGGGTGACAGAGTGAGACTCCGTCCCAAAAAAAAAAAAAAAAAAAAAAAGACTTAAAAGTCGAAATTACTGCTTGATTCATGGGATGCAGAATAGATATTGTGTTGGCAGGCATGAAAACAACATTCATCTCCTTAGACATCGCTATCAGAGCTCTTGGGTGACTAGGTGCATTGTCGATGAGCAGGAATATTTTGACAGGAATCTTTTATGGAGTAGGAAGTCTCAACACTGGGCTTAAAATATTCGGTAAACCATTATGTAAACAGATGTGCTGTTATACAGGCTTTGTTGTTCCATTTATACAGCACAGGCAGGGTAGATATAGCATAATTCTTAAAGGCCCTGGGATTTTTGAAATGGTAAGTGAGCATTGGCTTCAACTTAAAGTCACCAGCTACCTTAGCCCCTCACAAGAAATCAGCCTGTCCTTTGAAGTTTTGAAGCCAGGCATTGACTTCTCCCCTCTAGTTATGAAAGTCCTAAAGATGGCATCTTCTAATACAACATTGTTTTGTCCACATTGAAAATCTGATGTTTAGTGTACCCACCTTCATCAATCATCTTCTGGATAACTCGCTGCAGCTCCTATGGCAGCACTTCGTGCTTAACCTTGCAGTTTTATGTTATAAAGGCAACTTCTTTCCTTAAACCTCATGAACCAACGTCTGCTAGCTTCTAACTTTTCTTCTACAGCTTTCTTACCTCTCTCAGCCTTCATAGAACTTTCACAGAGAATTAGGGTCTTGCTCCAGATTAGGCTCTGGCTTAGGGGAATTTTGTGGCTGGTCTGATCTTCTATTCAGACTGGTAAAACCTATTCAGACCCCTAAAACTTTCCCCATATTAGTGATAAGGCTGTTTTTGCTTTCTTATCATTCTGTGTTCACTGGACTAGCACTTTTCATTTTCTACAAGAACTCTTCCTCAGCATTCACAACTTGGCTAACTGGTGCAAGAGGCCTAGCTTTCAGCCTATCTCAGCTTTCAAGATGACTTCCGCACTGAGATTAATCATTGCTAGCCTTTCATTTAAAGTGAGAGACTTGCAATGCTTCCTTTCACTGGAACACTTAGACGTCTTTGTAGGATTGTTAGTTGGCCTAATTTCAATATTATTGTGTCTCAGGGAATAGGGAGGGCCAAGAAAAAAAATAGAGATGGGGCAACAGCCAGTCAGTATAGCAGTCAGAACACACACATTTATTGGTTAACTTCACCATCATACACAGGTGTTGTTTATGGTGACATGAAACAGTTACAACAGTAACGTCAAAGATCCCTAACCACAGATCACAATAAAAGATATAATAATAATGAAAAAGTCTGAAATATTATGAGAATTACGAAAATGGGACACAGAGACACAAAGCGAGCACGTGCTGTTGGAAAAATGGTGCCGATAGACTTTTTGGTGCAAGACTTCCTGGTGCAGAATTGCCACAAACCTTCAATTTCTTTAAAAAAAAAAAAAAAATGTAGTATCTGTGAAGCACAATAAAGGGAAGGACAATAAAATGGATTATACTAGTATTTGGTTTCCTGTTAAAATTTATATTTTTGCTCTTTCTTGATCCTCATCCTATCACCAGTATCTAGTTCTTTGTACATAATCGCAGAAATGTTATGGCTTTATTTTGATTAGACTATAATGCAAGATGATGTTCCCATAGCAATTTTTTTAAAAGCAAGCACTCCTGTCTAGACAGAGGGAAAAATTGATCCAGATGCTGAGGAGAAAATTGTGTTGATCTCTAACAGATATCTATTATACTGAGGTTACAATCAGTTCCTGGGTTTGTGGTCAAGGTGAAAAGCCAAAACCTTCTAATCTATGGCAGGATTCAATTTTCTGTATGAATTCATTCCTTCCAGGTTTATTGTTTAATAGCATCATGAAGATTATATCTGTATTCATGCAGATTTCTTAGGCAGAATATGAAATGACTGAGCTCAAAGTCAAGAATACAAGGTGGGATTCTATTACAGTATCTCAGGCAAGAAATAATAAAGGCCTGAATACAGGCAGTGGTATGGAGAAGAGAAAAGAAGGGAAAGTTTCTAGAGAGATTTCTGAGGTATGATACCCAGAATTTGGTTACTAATTAGAGGTGGGAGATGAGAGAGGGGGAAGTGTGGAAAGAAACTCAGAGGTGCTGGTTTGGAAGATTTCATAGATAGATAGATAGATAGATAGATAGATAGATAGATAGATAGATAGGAGGCCCAGCTGGTCCCAGGTTGCCCAGGACTTTCTCAGGTTCATCACTGAAAGTCTTGTGTTACGGGAAACCCCTCAATCCCAGGCAAGTTGTACATTTGGACACCCTATGATAGAAATAACATTAATTTATATAGGGAATACAGGAGAAGGAACGTTTTCACTGTGGAAAATAAATTCTGTTACGGGCAGGTTGAATTTAAGATAACTACAGAAGATGTAAGTAACAAGTTGGAAATGCATTTTCAGAGCCCACTGGAGAGGCTGAGGCTGGATATGGAGAATTGTCAGTCATTATATGAGAAACGATGCCATGCAAGAAGATGAGACTCTCCTAGGAATGATTTATAGAGTGGGAAGAAAAGGGGGGCTGAGAATAGAATTCAGTTAAAAAAAAAAAAAAAAAAAGGCAGGGAACGGTACTTTCTCATGGAAAAAGAAAGCCCATCAAGGGAGACAGAGAAGAGGTTCAGAAGTGGGAGAAATAGGAAACAGTGATTATCCCAGAAGCCAAAGAGAAGGGGAATTTTCAAAAGGTGGGTGGGGAAGACGAAAGTGTCAAAAGCCGCTGGACCTGGAATTAAGCTTATTTCCTGTAGTGATGGAAAAGGGGTGGTATTAGGAGTACGTGCCACAAGAGTAAGGAGAGCACGGGGTCCAGCCCCAGCAAACTTAAAGAGGATCCCATCCAGCAGATACATGCTTACCTGACCCTCTGAGAGCCGAGGGAGAAAGACAATGAATCATCACTTCCAACTTACTCTCTAGTCTCAAGCACTGAGACATTATTCTACCTTTCCTCACTTACTTTCTTTTCTTTTTTCTTTTTTTTTTTTTTTTTCCTTTCCTTTCTTTTCTTTTTTCTTTCGACAGAGTTTTACTCTTGTTGCCTCAGGCTGGAGTGCAGTGGCGCTATCTCAGCTCACTGCAACCTCCACTTCCTGGGTTCAAGTGATTCTCCTGTCTCAGCCTCCCAAGTAGCTGGGATTACAGGTGTGTGCCACCACGCCTGGCTAATTTTTGTATTTTTAGTAGAGACGGGGTTTCACCATGTTGGTCAGGCTGGTAGCTTTATTTTTTTTAAAAACTGGCATATGTTGAACACCTAGTCTGTGCCAGGCACCTTATATGCTTTATCTCATTTAATCCTCATAGCAACCCAATGAGGAACTTTTATAAATATTCTTCATTTTGCTTCCCTTCAATTTCCCTACTTTAAAAAAAATCTGTAATGACAAAAACTAAAGTTTTCTTAAACATGCCATATTCCTCCAATAATATCTCCTTAGTCTTGGAGACTATTCAGTATCTCTGGATCCTGAGTCTCTAGTGTCTGCTTTGATTCCCAAGAATCAAATGAATTTTTTTTCCTAATTTATAAGATATTTTTGAATTCTTTTATAATTTTCTGAGGTACAATAATCCCACCTATCTGATGCTAGCTACCAAGTTAAGAAAGTCTACACTTCAATTTTTCTAAAAGAATGCCTAAACAGGCATGCAAATATTCATAGCTCTGCAATATTATTCTTGCAACCTCTGTAGTTCAATAGTTTGCTAATTGCTTTATGATAGTAACTTTTGTTTATCTATTAGATGATAAACCTCTAGATGTCAGGAGCCAAGCATCATACTTTTCTCATCCTCTACAACATCTAACAGATTATTGAACATCATAGGCATTAGTGAATATTTGATGGCTTAGTCTTCATACTCAGAAACAAAATAATGAGCAAAGCATGCTTGCACCCTCTCTGGCATGGTCTCCATGCTGTTCCCTAGCTGCAGCACCAATATCAATCCTGTTACTCCTGCGCTTCTACCACCAAATCATTTCATTGCTATGGGATTAATTTATATACTGGATGAAAATGGAAGAGCACAGAAATAAAAATATACCATATGTGGTAGTACCCATAAAAGATTAAATGAATAAATATCTATAAAATGAATTGGCATCATCTCAAAAGCCTCACTGTAAAGGGTTCATATAAACGTTACTTTTTGCAGTTATACAAGTTTCTGTATACATTTTCCCCTGTGATATTGTAGTGGCGATAATACCATATTCCCAACCACCAAAAGCTAAAACTCTCAGAGATGGTACATATATAAGCAACTAATGAAACAAACTCTATTTTTCTCCCTCTGCATTACTCAAATTGAAAAAACATCCAGAGTTATCAATTCTTCTGTAAGACAGACAGGTCTAGGCTTGTATAACTATGATTTCTGCTAACTGGCCACAGCCTAGTATTTTCACACTTTTTTTATACTAAATGGTTAGAACTGATCACTCCACCCGAAGCTGTCATAGAGAAATCATCATTTAAAAATCTTAATAAAACATGCAGCAATAGAGTTGAATTTTTAAAATATTATTCTATTTTTTGCATTTCAGTAAACTCTTGCAAATGTCACCCATTTGCCTTTTGTACAATTATACACACATGAATGCCCGTTAAGATTAGTAAAAAGAAAAAAAAATGTATTCAGTTTGTCACATATCATCAGTACATTTCTAATCTGGACAATTCTTTGGATAATTAACTGAATTTTCAGAAGTACTTTAGGTTGCTCATCTAGCTTAGGAAAAGCTGTTTACTCAAGTAAACTAAGCAGAGGTGATGGGGAGAGATAAGGTAGGGAGGGAGTAAAACACCAAGCTTTGCTAATAAATAGTTCTCAGAAATATCAGCTCCCAATTTACTACTTGTACACAATGGGCCAGTTGAAACTTGTATGGTGATCCAATTTGCCACAGCTCTTGTTTTTAGTCTTTGTGGAGCTGCTGTGTGAGCACAGTGGGGGCCGCTCCTGTGTATCCCCTGAGTCAAATCAGTGGGCTTTTGTTTCCTGCTGGTCAAAAATATCAGGTGGCTTCAAGAGTCTAATTATCAATGAAAAATTAAATTCAATACAGAAATGTAGCCACAAGCACCCCTCACCTCACCCTTTCTGAGCCCTCACCACCCCCAGGCATGTGATGAAGTATCAAGTCATTCCTTAGGATTCCAAAGAGATAGCAGGGGAAAAAAGGCCCAGACCTGGGGAAGAAGCAGAATTGATTTTTACTTGTATACCTTTCTCCTTTCTTGGTAGAGGACTGTTCTAATTACCATAAAAGTTCTGGAAATTAGCAGACTGTAAGGAATTTTCTCTAAGAATTGTTAAGCCAAACTTATCTTAACATTGTATCATAACATCTTCTGGCCATAGTTCCCATCAGAAACTGTATAAACAGAAATGAAAGAAGATATATGTTATTGTCAATAAACTTGATAATTCAAATAGGCCCTTTTTTAATGCGCTGAAAGAGTTCTTACTTGCTCACTAACGTATATTCTTTTATCTCTACTGAGTTTATCCAAGGCATTTAGGAAAACATGAATCTGGAAATGCTAGTAACTGCCACTTATTTCAGGCTTTCAAAGTAAGTACAGGTTCTTCACTTCACATTCTAAGTCACAGAATAGAATTGGAAGCTGCCAAAACCAAATGTAATACAGCTTTAGTTTTCTACACATGTGATTCCCTTCTAATCCTTGTCTTTTTAAAAAATATATATGCTTCATTTATAAGTGATCGACTAAGCTTATGGTGGGAGAAAAAAATCTACCGTCTTAAAATATCCACCCTCATCAACACTTCCCATTAGATACCTCCTCCAAAAAGTGAAATATTAAAGTTGAAATCAATCAAGGCAAGCTTTTTCATGGTGCTCAAATACTTTAACTACAGTGTCAATGTGCATTGTTTTTAAAACGCCAAAGTAAGTATTAGAGTTGATTCACAAATACCATTGAAGGGTGAAGTGTTCTTCCATATGGTATCCCTATACAGTCCCTAAGTATATCCCTGTACTTTTGACATCTCTGTATCAAAAGATGATATTAACCTTGGGTTAAATGTCTCTATAGATTATTTGATGAGACAATGCAACTTTCTCTATGAGTCTTGGATATATGTTAGGTAACAGCTTGAACTAGAAAGTGCTCCAATGCAGAATGGCGTGAATCCGGGAGGCAGAGCTTGCAGTGAGCAGAGATCGCGCCATTGCACTCCAGCCTGGGCGACAGAGCGAGACACTGTCTCAAAAAAAAAACAAAAAAGAAAGTGCTCCAATGCTCCAAAATCCTTAGGGAACCAATTATACAATTGTCTGAGCCTATTTTAAGGATAACAAAGACTCAAAGACCGAATTATAGCCAAACTTGTCCAAAGGCACTCTTGGAACTCAATAGAAAAACATAATAAGAAGCATCCTCAACACGAGAGAAAGGGCCCGGCCCAGTGGCTCACGCCTGTAATCCCAGCACTTTGGGAGGCCGAGGTGGGCGGATCATCTGAGGTCAAGAGTTCGAGACCAGCCTCAACAAGGAGAAACCCTGTCTCTACTAAAACTACAAAATTAGCCGGGCATGGTGGTGCATGCCTGTAATCCCAGCTACTTGGGATGCTGAGGCAGAAGAATTGCTTGAACCTGGGTGGCGGAGGTTGCGGTGAGCTGAGATCGCACCATTGTACTCCAGTCTGGGCCACAAGAGCAAAACTCTGTCTCAAAAAAAAAAAAAAAAAAAATACTAGAGAAAGGCAGAAGAGGGGGAAAATAGTAAAGGTAAATTCATGATGAAATATGAGTTATATTTTAAATGTTTTAAATAAGACTTTCTATCTTTTGCAAATATGAGTATTCAAAGACATAAAAGATAAATCCATTTTGTTCTCCTGCCACTTTAAAAGAGAGATATTTACTGTACACTGAGGAATGTGTTATTTGTTATTATCATTATTCATTAGAATTTTATTTTAAGTAATTTTATATTATATAGTTAAAGAATAGGCTATTTTTGAACATGGCATTTTCAATAGAGAAGAGCGTTGTTTGACATTCTTTGGCTTTTACACATTTATGTGAATTTTGCTAGTTTATTTTATCTTAACACCCAAGACACAATATACATGTGCATAACAGCACCACATCAGAAATAGTTACTGAACAAGGATCACTCTTTACAAATGAACACAAGTTAAAATCCTAACAATTAAAAAATAATAAAATACTCATAAAAGCTAGGTAAAGGATTTTTTTAATGTACTTTAAACCTATAACAAGCAAAGATATATCAAAGATTGTGTTTCTGTATTCATATATCTTTGTTGAAATTGGCTTGACTAAACACCTACAAGTAACTTTTTTATCACATTCATTCTCTTAGATTTTACTGAATAAAATCAGCTTTTTACCATGAAAAGGTAGCTGGCTGCACCAAATACCACCCTTTTCCTTTTAATAGATTCTATATTGTCTACATAGTTTTTTAATGCTGTTTTATCTAACATTTTAAAAATATACACACAACACACACCCCAATATAGTTAACATTAAGACAAAAGTTTAGCAACATAAATGGAGTATTTTCAACTGAGATATAAGGTAGTAGTAAACACTTTATGCAAATGCATTTCAGGTTTTCTGTTCTTCTTGATATACCCCACCCAGAACCTTCTAAAAATGAAGCTGTCCATGCTATTTAAAATTGCATTATGCATTTTATATTATAAATTATTAAAGGACTTAATGGACAATGTGCTAGAAAGAAAACAGGCAAATTACAGAATAATTTAACATTGCAAAGAAACAGAGTAACTTGCAGGACATTAAACACTCTATTTTGACATGGAATGCCTGAAGCTAAAGCAATTAAAGCTGCAAAATATTGCTGGCTGACATGATGTGTATGTAAATTTGTCATTCATTGGCAAAGGTTTGTACCAATCACTGGGAATGTTCACAGTAAAACAATCCATGTAGTATAAAATGCTTTTAGTGAAGTCCTCTAAAAAAGCAGTTATGTATCATTTAAGCATCTAATCATTATCCACAGTAAATTTTTGGTTTAATAAAAGAGTCCTCTATGGAAATGGCCTTAAGATTGAGGATTAGTTCTCAACATATTATTTATATCTGTTCATTTGTTAAAGGGAAAATATCATTTTTAACATACCTCACAACTGGAAAAGAAAATACAAGCCAGAAATTGATGTTTTATTTAATTTGGTTATGTTTTTCCCTAGGACTCCAAAAGAAGGCCTGCCTTTGAGTATTGTGTCTAACTCTACTCTAGAAATAGAGTCTAACAGAGCCATACTGAATTCTAACCATTTATCCCAGCTTAGAATTAGTGGTATTCTCCCACAGGAGGTAGAAGGGGAAAAAAAAAAAAAAAAAAAAAAAAACCACAGTAATCCCCCAAATGCACTGTTGCTATGGAAGAGAAGGAGATGCCTGCTGAGATTGAAAGTCACAAAATATTTGGGCAGTTGAGAAAACGTAGGCCAACCCTCCATTGCCAAAGCCTGAAGACTCTCCCTGCCAGGACTCCCGGGTCATTTGGCACTGCAGAGATACGCTGGACAGAACCCTAGCAGAAGCTATAAGGAAATAAGACACATTTTAGTATTTATTTATCAAAGCTCTTCAATTATCCTTTCAAATTAGACGAACCAACAGTAAACTGGGAACCAAGAGAACATTCTAATAAATACTAAAAGTGACTTCATAATAGAAAAAATAGTCAAATAGTTGGTGAATTACATTTCTTTGACATTTCACCAATGAGTTTAATTAAACTTTCCCAAAGCCTAGGAGCAGGAGAACATCGTTCTCTCTCTCTTTTGGAAAAGACCTGGCTCATAAAATTTCACAGCTCCAGTTTCCCTCTCTAAGACAGTACATTCAATGTTCTTGACTATTTTAGAAATTATATCAAGGATTAATCACTAACTGTATGTTTTGGAGAAAATCATCACGAACCACAGGCTCCATTTGGTAAATAAGAAGCTATACAGGAGATCCCAGCCTGCCACACATTTAATGTTATGCATAAACACTGTATTGATAATCCAAACCAATCATCTTTAACCATTATTTCTAAACTAAATTAATTACACATTTAAATGTATATATAAGCACATATAGTACTAATAATGAAAAAATATCCATATCCTGGAGTTCAATGACTCTGACAGTGTGTAACCTGCAAAATAAGAATATTGACTTGTGGGAGCTCCATAAATGTTTATTGAGCATCTCTGATAGGAATTGTAGGAATTTTTTAGTATGTAGTATATGTCCTCAAAAAGCATATAGTCTAAGGAGAAAAATAGGTAATCAAACATCACACACAGAAGAATGGCAAAAGTACTAAACAGACACATAACAGATAAAATAAGAGAGAAGAAGGAGTGGGAAGAGAGAGGGAGAAAATTAAAGAAAAACAACAAAGAAAAGTCACTGACAAACAGGATGAAAAGTGATAGAACGGTCCGAAAACCCGGCTCAAGTGTCACGTCATGGATTCATGCAGAAATCTATCTAGCCACACTCTCACTATCCACAATTAACAATTTCACAAGGTTTTAAGAAATAAATACCTCTCTAGGATGTCCATGTAAATAAATGTTTTAGGATCTGCTTCAATGCTGTGGAGTTATGATAACTTAGAAAAAAGACAGATAGTCTTAAAGTTTCTATGCCAGCAAAACAATTTCTAAGTTGAAAAGATGAGCGCACATTTCAAAGTTTCACAAACTATAAATATGAATCATAGCATTGCTACACAGTGTGAATAGATTTCAGATCTCTGAGAAAAGAACCAAAATAATTCTAAAATTATCTCCACCTCTGGACAATAATAACCAGTGGTCTTTTTTTAATCTAGAAGTTTAAAACATATTTTAATGTTGTTTCTCCTAAGCCTTAACACAGTAAAAGAAAGTTGAAATGTAGTCTTTGTGACAAACATGTAGTATCTGTGAAGCACAATATTAATCCCATTTGTACCATAAAAAGTATGATCCACTTGAGCCTTGCTCTCCTGTGAATTATGGATCATTCTAATACTCAGGGGATAGTCATCACATCTCAAAGTTTCCTGCTTTGTTTCTACAATGTTTCTCCTCAGATACCTAAAGTATCTAGGAAATTTGAAATCCCCATATGAAATATCTTAACATATTATTTCAACATACATTCCACTCTTTCCATATCCACAAATTATGTAGCACAAGAGAACCAGATTCACCAAATAAAATGATAGTAGGTGTATTTTATTCCTTGAAAGAAAAGGCTACTTATTACAGTCATATTCCTTTGGTAAGTAGCTAAAATATCCAATTAATAGGGTTTAACCATCAGGCAGAATTTGTTTTTAGAATAACGAAAATGTGTTGTCATTACATTGTTATTCCCTTGTGTGTATTTTTTTGAGATGTGACTCATTATAACTTATTTTAGCTGTTCTGTTTTCTAATTCTTCATATTTTCACATCTTTTACAACAAAATAATAATACATAAATAATACCTGACAAGATTTTACAGATTTTTATCTATTAGTATGCTTTTGTTCTCCAAGCATCTTAAAACATGGGTGTGGTAAAATACAAAGAATGTGAATATAAGCATCTTTACAAGAAAAAGCATCAGTTTTCTCTCTTCTGCCACACACATTGCAGATTACAGTTAACAATGCATTAAGCAATACAGAATAGTAATTTTGAACCCAAACATCATGCCAAATAGATCTAGTGAAACCTAGTTCCCAAATGTAGCTTCATTCTGAAAATCACTGTTTTCATTAACAGTGTCTTCCAGCAGCCTTATTTCAATAGTACCACTATTAACCATGAAATTTAGCTGCTTCTGTTTACTCTTTGAATTATACCTATTAAATTGCCAACTCAATTTATTTTCCCAGTTGTCATTACCCTGTTAAGAGTATTGTTAATAAGCTAAAAAGTCTCTCTATTCCTTTTCTTAGCTTATGTAGCTGCCTGAATTTACTTACTAATACAATTTAGAATATAGGATCCAATAAAAAGTGGAGTCAATTCCTGACATATGCCTTCACTTCCATCTTTATTAAAGAGGCACATTTCTAAAAAAGAGTTGGGAGTATTGCATGCATTTCTCTTTTTGCTACACGTAATCAGCAACAACATAATAGTCTAGTGACTATTTTGACATAGCCACTTCAGATCTATGAAAAAAGGATGTTTTAATTAAAATGTAGGCCAGTGGCACAACTAATTTAAGAATTAGTTGATGTCACATAATTAATTCAATTTTACCAGATACTATTCTTACCATTGAAATATATAAGATAAGGCCAGGCATGGTAGCTCATGCCTGTAATCCCAGCACTTTGGGAGGTCGAGGTGGGTGGATCACCTGAGGTCAGGAGTTTGAGACCAGCCTCGCCAACATGGTGAAACTTTGTACTAAAATACAAAAAATTAGCCAGGCGTGGTGGTTGGTGCCTGGAATCCCAGCTACTCAGGAGGCTAAGGCAGAAGAATTGCTTGATCCCTGGAGGCTGAGGTTGCAGTGAGCCGAGATCAGGCCATTGCACTCCAGCCTGGGTGACAGAACGAGACTGTATCTCAAATAGAATAATTTTTAGAAAAAGAAATATATAAGATAGCCAAAAACCAATTGAAAATTAAAATTAATTTTTAAACAATTTTTATTATATCACAACTATAGTCAATGGGTGATAACAAATATATATTGTGCCCCTAGGATTTTCGAGTTAATATGCCAAGTATTTGAAATACCATGAAAGATCAGACATGGTTCTTCCCATCAGGGAATACATATTGACTTGCAAACATCACTTGGATATGCTGTTTTTAATTAATCAATGACTTCATATTCAATTACATAAACTTTGAGTACTTATGTTACACTAGGCACTGATGCAAGGATTAGGGACAAAAAGACATATATATCACATATTGAGGATAATGTTAAACATTAATTCTCTAGTTATGATCAGGAAATATGCATAGATAAACGTTCCTGACACACACTCCAGAATTTTTTTTTTTTTTTTTTTTTTTTTTTTTTGAGACAGAGTCTTGCTCTGTCACCCAGGCTGGAATGCAGTGGCAATTTCAGCTCACTGCAACCTCCGCCTCCCAGGTTCAAGCAATTCTCCTGCCTCAGCCTCCCAAGTAGCTGGGACTACAGGCATGTGCCACCACACCCAGCTAATTTTTTGCACTTTTAGTAGAGATGGGGTTTCACCATGTTAGCCAGGATGGTTTGATCGCCTGCCCTCATGGTCCACCTGCCTCGGCCTCCCAAAGTGCTGGGATTACAGGCATGGGCCACTGCGCCTGGTCACACAATCCAGAATTTTTAAACCAACACTAAGAGAGAGACAGATGTGATGATACATTTTTGTTCATAGCTCACTGAAACCTCAAACACCTGGGCTCAAGCGATTAATCCTCCTGCCTCAGCCTCCCAGTAGCTAGTACTACAGGTGCAAGGATTTTTGGTTTTTTATTTGTTTTTATAGAAACAGGGTCTTTGTATGTTGCCCAGGCTGGTCTCAAACTGCTGGCCGCAAGCAGTCCTCCCACTTTGGCTGCCCAAAGTGAAGTGCTGAGATTACAGTCATGAACCGCTGCTCCCAGCTGATACTTTCTTTAATTAATAAGTAGACTTTGAGTGTTTTATTTCTTTTTCTTTTTTTCCCACTTTGTCACCCAGGCTGGGGAGCAGTGATACAATCACAACTCACTGCAACCTCGACCTCTCAGCCTCAAGCAACCCTCCCACCTGAACTTCATGAGTAACTGGGACTACAGACACGTGCCACCACACCTGGCTTAGTTTGGGATTTTTTGTAGAGATGAGGTTTTACTATGTTGCCTAGGCTGCTCTCGAACTCCTGGGCTCGAGCGATCCACCCACTTTGGCCTTCCAAGTGCTGGGATTACAAGTGTGAGTGACCATGCCTGGAGAGTGTTTTATTTCATTATTCCCTGACCAATCCACAAGGAACATTTCTTATCTTGCTAAGGATTACTACCACTATGTACTTTCAAACATAAAGACCAATATCTCTCATCCTAGAATGAGATTAAAAAGAAAACCTCAAGGGTAAAGCTATAAGCTGAAAAATTTGTTGAGATAAATGTTTATGTGCATACTATGTATTCATGGTAATACAGAGTAAAGTTTTTCTTAATGAGGAAGTATTCAAAGTTTTACAACACTATTGTTGAGATATAGAGGACCCATAAAATGCTGTCACAGTTAACTGCAATAGATGCTATTAAGTTAATTTTTGAAATCTGAAATTCATACGGTACTGGACCCCTAAAATGCTGTCACAGTTAACTGCAATAGATGCTATTAAGTTAATTTTTGAAATCTGAAATTCATACGGTACTGGAGCAGATTCTCACCATGTAGCAGATAATGGATTATCTTATACAGATTCACTTTCATGTAGCTATAAAAGGGCTGATCTTAGTAGGCTGCAAACCAATCACAGCAATTCACTCTGGGGAATATAGAATAAAGAGGGTGAGAGATCACTAATTACAGTTGCCAATATTTTCTATAGATGTGGCCAAGTCACCTTGTAAGAAGTGGTAGTATATGTAAGAAGCAGGAGTATATGTCTTTCTTAATACTGACATTACAAATATATGGAGTTAAGGTATCTCACAAATTCAAGTCCTTCAAAAATCTGCTCTCTCTATATATTGCCCTATACTAACATATTCTTAGAACAAGCCTGAGAGAGAAATTCCAACATTCACTCCACTGTTGGACAACAGTGAGTCTAAGAGGCTTCTAGTGAAAGATAACATCTTTTTATAAAAAGAAATTAAAAAGGTATGATATGTGATATATTTCCCCATTTCAACTAAATAAATATTAGTGGTTCTATCTTTTGATTGATAAGAAACTATATACTATTGGAGTTCTATATACAGAACAAGTTGAGCCAAAGAAAAGTAGGGAAAGGGGTCAGTAAAGTTGGTGCTGAGGGACAAGACTAAACACTATTTTTTAGGTCAGTGGTTCCAAGTTTGTTTCTAAGAGCTGATGTATGTTGTTTTGAAGAACATCATTTGATCCTCAATATAGTCCAAGCCACAGAAAAAAATTTTTTTATTATATCATGGCCTAACTGTGTTAACAATACAAGAAGTCAAAACAAATTTATATTAAACTTTATTTTTAAATGTTAAATAGTCAGTTGAAGGGGGTATGTTAAATACACAGCTTTGTGTCTTTTCTAAACACTTATTATTCATATCAAGAATATCAGGGCAATGCATTAAGAATGACTGTGAATCTTACAAGCCATATAAAATTAATTCTATAATGAACAAAATCCCTAATCTCCAAAAACCAAATATATTTAAATGTATATTTCTTACCATTTCTAACAGAAGCATCTGGAGCCAGAAGACTGACACAGAAGTAGAGGGTTTTTTGTTTGTTTTGTTTTGTTTTTAACATCATAGCATTATTTCCCTTTGACTTGTAAAGCCTAAGGTATTATCTTCTTGTGATGCTGATATTGGGAAGTAAAGAAATATTTACATTATGGGTTCTGTGATATAATGAAAGATATGTACTCTATATTACAAAACAGAAGAACCATGATTTAATCTTTCCCACAACTCAAACCATGTTAGAGAGTGTGCCTCATAATGGGTTTTTATTATGTTTTGTTCCATAAAGCATTTCTAGTCATGATAGTGGTAAACTGATATTTCAGCATTGTTTCTATAAGTCCAAATAGACTTTTCAAATCAGAATTCCATGCAGAAATCAGTCCTAAAGAATTACAACATTTTTAAGCATTTAAAAGAGCTATGAAATATTCTTGGACACTAAAATCCTTTATACGCATCAGGGCCTCAAACAGATATTTATACATGATAATAAGGGTAAGTGCAGACACACAAATCAGTACAAATTTAGCTATATGGATAAAGAGATGCTTCTGTTTGCATATGGATATTCATGAAAATTAGAGGGAAAAAGTCAAAACTAAATAAATATTTAATATTTCAGCACCTGTCATATAGTTTTTTGTATGTGTGTGCCTTACTACTATTGACTAGCAGTAGTACTGCTACTCTAACCAACTTCATTAAAGAATAAAAGAAAAGTAATAAGTCATTTCACACTCTGTCTGACCATTATACAATAATAGCAAGATTTCATGCAAGGGTACAACATTATGCCCGTCTGCAATCACAGTCTCTTTGCAAAAATCTCAATTCACACTTCACATGCAGCTAACCTTGTTACCATCCCTTCCTAAATCCATCAGTGTTGCAGCTGCACGTCTTCACAGCCCAACATCTTAAAATTCATCACTTTGGCACCTTAGCATCACTATAGGTCAAGATAAAGAATCCAACCAAGAATAATTAAAGGGCACCCAGATGTTTAGTTTACTTATCTCAAGTCTTTCCTTTAATATATTCGAATTGCCTGTGTGTACTATTTCTTTCATATTTTTAAGATATGTGCAATGTGATTATTTTAAGGGTATGAGACCTGGAACAATACATTTCAGACTTTTTTTTTACAAGTAGAGTTCTTTGTAGTTGAAATTTGAACAAGAGGCGTGATAATGAGTAGGTTGAGGGAAGGAAAGGTGTTATCTCATTAAGGTAATTACTAAGACATCCCTACCATTATATCGGTTTGAAAATGTGGCAATTAAAGCGCCCTACATGGGCTCCTGGAGATAAGAGAACAAGACAGTTCTCTTGGAACTTCTATAGTACGGTTAATGTGTGTCATGTAAATGAAAGGGTAGACTATTGCTATTTAATTCTTTTCCTCAAACCCCCTACCCTCACCCTCAAATTTCTTTGCCAGTTATGGTTCTTATTTTTTTTTTTCTTTAACCTGAATTTAGTTCTCATGAAAGGTGCTAGATTGACAACCCTACAAGCTAGAGCCCTCTACTTACCCACAGAATAGTTGGAGCACAGAAAACAACAGGGTAAGCTGGGCAGGCAACATGCTACCAACCTAAGTCAAAAGAGATCTGACCTTCCTTCCCACTCTTTAGTCAGGCAAGTCTCTTGCTCTGATGAGAAGGCTGCCAAATTGATACCCAAAGTCAGGAAGCCTTAAAATACATGTAAGAAAAATGGTAAATGATGTTCATAGCTTACTTCACCACAACCTATACTGGGTAACTCATGTGGCTCTCAATTCACTCGGGCTGAATTTACATAATTCAGTGAAACCACTACCTTTGGTCACTAATTCGTTTCCCCTCCTGAGCTGGTCATCTTGCTCTTGGCTCTTTCATTGCTTCCCCTCAAGATCAATAGTAATGTGATATACAAAATAACACATAGAAACCATTCTCAAAAATTTTGCTTTCATGGTCACGGAAATATTATTTTAAAATACAAAAATTAGCTGACCATGGTGGCATACACCTGGAGCCCCAGCTACTTGGGGGGCTGGAGTAAGAGGATCACTTGAGCCCAGGAGATTGAGGCTGCAGTGAGCCAAGATCCCACCACTGCACTCAAACCTGGACAATAGGATGAGACCTTGTTTCTATATATATATTTTATATATATATTATTTAAGTCAAAATTTAAAAAAGAAAATAAATGTCCAGCAGTGAAAGGATGGTTGACACACCTATGATACTGTTTTTTTGTTTGTTTGTTTGTTTATTTTAGCCACTACACCCGGGTTATTTCTTAATTTTTTTGTAGAGACGGGGTCTCACTATGTTGCCCTGGCTGGAGTGCAGTGGCACAATCACAGCTCACTGCAGCCTCAACCTCCTGGACTCAAGCAATCCTCCTGCTTCAGTCTCCCATGTAGTTGGAACCACAGGTGTGTGCCACTGCACCTGGCTAATTTTTAAATTTTTGCAGAGACAAGGTCTCACCATGTTGCCCAGGCTGGTCTTGAATTCCTGGGCTTAAGCAATCCTCCCACCCTGGCCTCCCAAAATGCTGAAATTACAGCTGTGAGTCACTGCGCCTGGGCACAATTATGACATATTTATGGAAGAGATTATTATATATCAAATATCATACTTACAAAGAGTTTTAAATAATATAAAGAAATACTTGTATTACACAGGAAAAACATATACATCCCAGATGAAATATGACACAACTACATAAAAATGCACTTAAAAATCCAGAAATTATAAACCAAATGTTAGTAGCGAGTGGTAGAAGATGAGTTTTTTCTTCTCTCTACTTTTTAGCATTTTATAAATTTTCTACAGTTAGCAGGCATTACATATACAGTAGGAAAGTTATTTTAATGATTTTCACAAAAAGTCTGTTTCTTTTGTAGTAGAATTTGACCACATAAATTTAACTCCATTAAAATTGAAGGTCAAGAATAATCTGAAAGTGCTGTAATCCTGTGGTTTCTGTTTTCTTTCCTTTTGTCTCCTATCCTTATAGGGAAAAAATAAAAATAGGAGAGGGGAAAAACCATTAAACAAATATGTTGTAGAAAAAAACTGAAGTTTAGAATGGGTATTAAACTAGATGACTTTTGAGATTCCTTCCAGTCCTGGGTTTGGATCAAGATGAGCTCTGCTTAAAATTCAATTACTTATTAATGTGGATGTTAGAAATATCCTCTGCCAAATTTCTGGGCAGAACCGAGTACCAGTCATGTTCCTTTAAGGGACTAGATCATTCATGGGAAGAAAAGAAAAGCCTGTAAAACATGATGCCAAATAGAAGGGATCCTTCTTGAAATGCCACTGCCTTATGCGGCACTTGTGTATAAAAAGCAGTGTTTTGAATAGTTGGGTTTTTAAATTATGTCCCAAAATATTAATTAATAGTAAGATCCAATGCATTTACAAGCTTAAATGTACATGGTCATCTTTTCATCATTGACATTCCTCAATGGAAATGTTTGTTTGACCTGTCACCTTTGGCCACATGAAAACACCCCAGACATGTGAAATAACAAAGTAAAAATCAGGAGGACAAGGAAGGCAGGGAATGGGGCGCTGAAGGGATTCTGCAAACTTGGGTCTTAAAAGTCTCCCAGCAGGCCACAACTTTCCTCTTTTGAATTCGCCCACCTGACACTTCTCACCAGACCCTTGGCCATCATGTCTACTATCAGTTTCTGAAATGAAAGCAGTCATTGTTGCTTTACTAAATGAGGTGGAAAGGTCTTAATGTTTATATATAAATTCTAATCTAATTGTGCCCCAATAAATATCTTCGTGGGAGGACTTTCAGAATGTGAGAGGCACTGTACCTTCTGCAGGAAAAATCAGGCCATGAGACTCAACATGGGCTGTGCGGAGCTGCCTAATATCATCCCTTAGGCGCCAGCAGGAGCGAAGACTTTCAACTCAAAATAATAATAGGAGACGGGAAAGAGGACGGGGTAACAGAAATTTGGGCCCCGGCTCTGCAACCAGGCACGCCCAGGTACCTGCCACTCAATGGCTGAAGAGAAGGCAATGGGAGAGCCCCTGCAATTGCTCAGCCAGCCGCGAGGGCAGTCACGTGAAGCCGCTGAGTAGAACTGTTTGGTGCGAACAACTGGCTCTTGATGGTCAGCTCTAATGTATGTTAGAGAAGTTTGTGGGGGAATCAAAAATGTGGATTCCCAGAAATTTCCAAAGCAATCCAGAAAAGAAGGAAGATAAAGGGAAATGTGCCATGCCCACGATTATCCAATTGTGCTTTATGTGACTTTCTGGACCAATCTATCAATGCATAGTAATGAAAGATTATGTGAAACTTATGTATCTATACACATATGAGCATGTTTAATGCAATACCTCAGTGTGTTCACTCAAGGCCAGTGAGGAAGTAGGTGTCCCATTAAAATCCTCTTAATTTAACGGAAACAATTTGATAAGCTTTCATTAACAGAACATTTGTGGGAAATAAGACAGATGAATAAGAAGGTGATGCTTTGAAGTGGCTACAGCTCGGATGCACCCTATTTCCAGTGGGATACTGTCTTTCTTAATATCTAATCTAGAATCTCTGCTCATCAGTTTTCAGATACCCAGTCTGCGGGAGGAAAGAGTTGCTTCAAGAGGAAGTTGGGCAATCAGATTATCAACGCTACTAACAAACATTATTTGCATTTTTCACAAATTATGACACGGCAATTTTATCAAATTGGAGATACATTTAAAATCAAAAGGTTAAAATTAAATCTTTAGAAAAACAGTTCACCCTACAGGAAACCTAGCTAATGTGCTTGGGAGACTCTCACATTTGAAAACTACACCAAGTAACTTAGCTTTCCTGAAGTAGGAAGTGAATAGCACGGACTTCCACATTTATTTCCTAACACTCTGTCAGCTGATTGGTTTTAGAATGCAGACCACTTTTACACCACAGGCACCCTCATTTTGTATTATAGGAGTGAGGAAACAACGCACCACTAATATCTAATTCCTCTCTCCTAAAGAAGCATTATAAATGTACATTGCTTTATAGAAAACTTTCCCTCCTAGTTCACGTGAGGATGAACTGTGCCTGAATGGGCGCCCTGGAACACCTCTTCCACCAGTCCCCAGAGGCTCTGAGGGAAACCCCGTCTCGCGAATAATGCTGAATCTATAGACGTGGATAATCCATTGCACTACATATGTCTACCGGTTCCTAAATTCCACTTAGCGTTTTCGTACTTCCAACTATAGCGGGAAGGAGGAAGAGAAGAGCCAGAGGGGAAGCAGGGGGTGATCAACAAAGAGGAGTTGACTTCCAAGAATTGAAGGGAAATCTGAAGGAGGTATCATTTGCAGTCATGAGGCCTCGAGGGGTGGGAGTGAAGCTGGATGCAGATAAGAGCTCCCAACTGAGCAAAGATTATTTTATTGTCTTCACAGTAGGAGAAGGCTTTATATTCCCTCCAGAGCCCACCGAGATGTGAGAGAAGGGCCCTGCTCTGTAGGCCATCCCAAGCACCGTCCTTGAAAGCGTCTGGATTCCCATCCCAGGCTTATAGAGCCCCTATCCTGATGCGCCCATGCCTCCCTGAAGCGCTGTCTGTACCCGAGCGCAGGAACTCGTGGCGGCCGGGCGGTCCTGAGGGCAGAGGAGCGCGGAGCCCAGCTGGGGTACTTGCTGAGCAAGAGCCCGCGCGGAGCCGGCGCGCCGCAGCTGGGCTTCAAGGCCGCCGCGCCAAATCCCTGGCTGCGCCGCGTGTGAGAATCGCTAGGAGGCGGCGGGAGGAGAGCCACACTGAGGGCCTCTTCACTAAAGAATCAAGTCTGACGGCGGGAATGGGGGTGGGTAGGGGCGGGAATCCATCAGCTCCACAAAGTGACAGGGCCCTTTTATCGTAAATCAAGTTCAATCTCGCTCTCGGGAAGGTCCTCTTCTTTCGGCGGAGCTCCCGCAGGGGCGACGCGCTGTCCCAGACCCGATAGTAGCAAGAGCTGGGAGAGACCCAAATCTGTATCGAGAGGGCGCGGGCTGAGAGCCGCGGTGGGGAGCCGGGCCTGGGCCCAGCGCGACCTGCACGGCAGCTGCCTCGGGAGCGCTTCTGCTCTGCCTGCGATGGCCGAGGCGGCGGCTCGCCGAGCGCGCTCCGAGCTGTGCGAACAGAGGAAGTATGTGCCAGTTAGAAGCGTTCCGCCGGCCACCTCGTCGCAGCCGCGGCGCAAGGTCTTGGAGCCCGCAGACCTGAGGCCCGACTCCTCCCTCGTCGGCTTCCACTAATAACTTATTAAATAGGGACGATTTAGAGTTGATCTGTCACTGAGCACTACTTACCCTGAGATCTTTGGGTTTCTGAATTACTTTATTGATCTGAAGATTTTGTTCTTTGGAATGTGACCCTGTTTGGACTTAGAGCTAATCAGGAAACGCTGCCGGGGAGGGTGCTTTGTAACCACTTTGCCTACCTCCCCCCGGGCGCCGCCGACCCTTCCTTGACGCGCTCGCTGCGGCAGCCTAGGCTTTACCCGGAACCCGCCGGCCCGGGTTACCTAACTCCACCGGGTGCCCTGGGAGCTGTCTGTGGTGCTAGCAGAAAGAAACCAGGAGCGGGAGACCCAGTGGAGAGGAGGGGACAAAATGAGAATGTGAGGTTGACCGAGACGGTCCACCCAGCAACACTCAAACTGACAGAGACCTTCAAAATTCAGCCGGAAGGAGCGGGGGAAATAGTCCCATCTGGGTCATCTCATCGCCCCGAGACAGCTGACCGGTTTTCTAATCCAAGAGGCCAATGACACCTCCCTTTCTCTGAAAGCACACCTCCCCACAGCCCCAAACACCCCTCTTACTTACCCCTACCCAGCCCTGCGGATGAGGTAAGAAGTCAGGGCACTCAGCACTGGACCCTAATAAGAGTCCCTAACTCCAGAAAAAGACACAAATGTTAGCAAAGAAGCCCGGAGATGACCAAAAAATGGGACTGGACAAAGACCTAGTGGGAGACTCAAAGAGCTTGGGGATATTGTTCCAGAGTCCATAGGCGTAATCCTGGAGAAGCCCCCACTCACTCATCTGCCCACACCTCTCTCTAGTCAACAGCCAGGGTACAGGGCAAGCCCAAATTCCCTACCAAGAATTCAGAGATGCAAAAGAAACATCAATTCCCTCCAAGGCTTGACCCTGCCCCGATCATGTCCACCAGTGGTGAAAAGTCTCATTCTTTCCAAGCATGTTGACTTCAAGCTTGGTTTTTTCAAAAAACAGGCAGCTCTCTTCCAGTATATTTTTGTAACCACGTGACTTAACAAGAACTAAAGTTTCCCTTGCCCTGGGGAGATCTTTTCCAAATATTTTTAGAAAGTTAAAAATATAACAAAACAAACTACTCACAAGTGACTTGTTTAAAGAGGGGAGGTGGGATCCGACAGACTCCTGGGGAAGGGCTGCCTAGGCAGGAGTCAGATGGCAGGGAGGGAGGAGGAGGGAGAGTAAGCAGTTTTATTTGCAAGGGAGGAAATCAGCTGTCTAATTTGCCATCGTGCAGGCTTTCATTTTAAGGGGTGGAGCAAAATTAAACAGATACAGGGTGGTAGGTATCTTTGCTGGAGGCATTGAGCCAAGAAGCAATCACTACTTTGCAACTCATTGAAAAATCACTCGTTTGGGCTAGAACAGCTGGCTGCTAGCCAGGGAGTTAACTTCTTCCTTCACACTTACTACAGATTTGTGCTAGGTTTGCTGGGGTCCCTGAGCTGATCTTGGTGTTGGCAAATCTAAGAGGCCTTTGTAGGTCTTTAAACGTCTCTCTGAAATACATTTGTATTACTGTGTTTCTGTAGGAAGCAAAGATTGTCACTGAAAGTCCCCGTTTTTCTAGCCTTCGACTTAATCAAAGGAGCAATCTAAACAGAGTCCAGCCACAGAGTGCCCTTCAGACACCAGCTGAAGGTGGGAAAAAAGAAAAAGAGTACAGCTCCCAGGGACAGCTGTCCTCTGGTTCTCTGTAACTCCAGATTTCCCACGAGAATAGGCCTCTGCCTGTTACCTTGTTCCTCACTTCTCAGAAAACCTGGGGTTGCACTCTTCACCTCCTAGCCAACCCCCCAATTTAGTTGAGCAGGCACAGAAGGAAAGAAGGACCCTTTGTGAAGAAAAAAATTGGGTTTGCATTTGACTTTTAAGCAAGTGACTTTTGAATACTAGGGCACCTGCTGAGATGCCCTTTGCAGTACTGCTGCAGAAAAAGAAAAGAAAGAAAAAGAAAGAAGGAAGGAAGGAAGGAAGGAAGGAAGGAAGGAAGGAAGGAAGGAAGGAAGGAAGGAAGGAAGGAAGGAAGGAAGGAACGAACCAGGCACCCACCCAACTTTTCTTCCTAGGACAATCTCCCCCAGCCCACAACATCCAATCTGCCAACTTGTACGCAACAGCAGGTAACCAAACAAATTTAGAAAGGACATTGACACATTCAGTTGCATGATTTAGGGGGTGAAAGAAAACATGACTTTGAAGAAACTTGGATTTGGGGAGGACTATAATGCATCCTGAGTAATTGCTAGCAGCAGAGGAATATGAGGTTAATTAAGAGATCTTGTCTCTGTAGGCACAGTGCTTCCCCCTGCATTGTCTACCTCAGGAGTTCAAGTTCAGCCTTGAGTGTAAAGCAGCAGTGGGCAGACTTCCCGGCCCACCCTCCTGCAGGTGGCTGGGGACCGCTGGCAGCAAATGGGTGCTCTGGCCTTGTTTGGATTTGTAGTTTTGTGTGTTTTTCATACCTGGATCTGAGTTAATTCTTTGTACAGATTCTTTGTAGGCATGAACTCTGTGGCTTCTCAAATCCCTCCTTGTGCCTAGAGTTGAGCAGCCCTGATTTCAGTACAAACAGAAACTATAGCACCCTCAAACCTTGGAGAGTGCCTTTTTAGGCCTAGGCAGACCACTTTTAAACTGTTTAAACTTGATCAAAAAGCCCAACTGCCAGATGAAACAAGGAGGGTCTGCTAAGTGCCTAGGTATTAGACATCCTAACTAGACATAGCAGCGCCCAATTTCCAGCCAAGCCCAGCTGTCTAAGTTTGTCTCAGCGAAGCAGGCAGAACATGAGAAGGGCCAGTCCAGACCCTTTTGTTAGAATCAAACAAGACCAAGACCAAGTTTAAAGCAAATTGATGAGCTGGAGATAAATCTGCAAACCACTTCCTAATTAGCCAAGATCTGATCAAGGTGCCCCCAGGCAATTTCCACCTGGATTTCACCTTTCTTCTCTTCTTCTTTCTCACCCCTCCTAAATATACATTCCCACATCACTTCACATTTTTAACTACACTAAGGTTCAACCGTCAGAGAAAGCTGGAGGCCAGGTCCAGATGTATTTTAGCGGCTTGTATTACCTCTTTGTCACTGTACTAGGGTATGAGTGAGGATAGAAATGTGAGGATACCCACATATGAGATCTGACTCTGGCTACTCAGGAAGTGACCTGGGGGCTAGAGAGGAGTGGGAGCAACCTGGGAACTGTAGCTGTACTAAGTGGCTCCTTCATACAGTTCTGAGCACTGAACCTGGTGGGGAACCAGCCTCATGGGGGGTGAGGGGTGGTGTTTATGGTTGACTTAGGCCAGGGTGCTACAAATATTTACTTACACACACTCACACACACTCCTAAAGCAGGCAGCGGGCCTCCTCCACACTCTGGGCAGGGTCTCCTATTTTGCAGTCCCAGCTGTCCCAAGGGTGCAGATAAAAGGCTTGGCAGCCAGTCTCAGCCTGAGTTCACCCTTGCAAAGGAGCTCCAGGCATCGCAGCACAACGAACTCACTAGGACAAGCGGCTTCGCATGGGGCTGGGGGCTGGACGCCTGCCGCCAGGGACTGAGAAGGCAACGATCAAAGCTGCCACAGGGGTTTGTTAGTTGGGCCTCTCCAAGTCCCCCCAGGGCGTCCTAATTGCTCGTCCCACAGCCTCCCGCTCACAGGCTGTCCGACCGCGCGGGCGCCCAGCCGCGGGCAGCAGAACAGCTGCAAGGCCCGAGGAGAGTCCGCCTGCCGCCCAGCCCCTGTCGGCGTTGTCATCACTGCCCAACGCTTAGGACCCTTGCTGCCCCAGGAAAACCCCTAGGAGGAGGAGGAGTGGACCGAGGGATCACCACACCATCGGTCAAGCGGGGGCCTCTATGCAGGTCAGGACGGCAGCAAGGTTGGTCACCGACTTAGCCAGCACCAACAGCCTACAGGTACAGATTTTCTCCCAGGGCCTCCTGGGTTGCTTTGAAACCATCCACTTAAAGAGAAAGGAACTCACACTTATCAAATAATGGTTCCGAAGAGGCCAGCACAAAAAATGGAGCTGCTTTTATAAGCCAACCCAACTTCTTTACGGATTTTGTAAATTCCTAATATTTCAGAAGAAATTTGTCGTTCTAAACCAAGTCAGCACTTCATCATAGTACATTCTGCTTTAGTAAAATCAGCTCCCTTGGATTTCATCACTTGTTAAAAAAAGATAAACTTTATTTTTGTAATTTTCAATCACAAAAAAATCTATATTTTTGTCTAAGCATTTATTTTACTGAATCAAAAAGACATGAAAAGAAAAATCATGTTTTTACTAACGTATATAAGTGACTCTTTTTGGACAACATATAATAAATATGATATATCACTTATCACTCAGTCTTTCAAATGTACACTTTTTTCATATTATGGAGCATGCCACTTTTCCAAAAGAAAAAAGGTCATGAGAAATCAGTGCAAAGTTCTCAGTCACCCTCCTCTTTTCTCTGGGGCAGACGGAATGTCCTCGGCAACGCCCTTTGCCTCAGCACTTGAGGCTGGCTGTCCATCTACAGTTCTCTCTGCCTGTGCGGTTTCCGCTCCGTGCCCTTCTTTCTTCCCTCCTGAGCCCTCCCCCCTCCCTCCCTCCTGCTTGTCCCTAAAGTCATTTTTTTAAAAGAATCTGAGGTTTTGTTTTTGTTGTTTTCACTTACTGGTCGCACTTTGAGTGGGGTCAGCATTTTCGCCAGTCACACTGCTGTGGGGGAGCTTTCCAGCCCTGTTTCTAGGGGTGGGGAGATGGAGAGCAGAGGGCTGGCTCCTCTTTGGGGGTCCCCGACCCACTGGTAAGCATCTTTCTCTCTTACTCCTCTGCCTTCCAGAGTCGGCTGCAAGGGAGGCCTAGTGGCCTGGAGCGGGGAGAGGAAGGGCAGCAGTCCGGGTTGGGCAGGGATATGGGGAAGGGATTGCAGTGCCTTCCTGCAATGTTTTCACCGGGGGTGTGGGGTGCCCGGGATGGGGCTGGACAAGGGATTAAGGGCTGGCTGTCCCCCAGGCCCTAGGCCGTGGATGAGCACGCGGGGCACCAGGGGCCGCTGCAGCTGGGGATGGGGTGCTGGAGGAGTCCGGTACATGCTGCTGTACATGGCAGCGGCAGCCGCCGCCGCCGTAGTGCTGTCCATGCTGCCCAGCAGGCTTGGGTGATAGAAATAAGGCGATGGAAACATCCTCTGCAGCGCTGAGTAGTTCCCTGCCTCGGCCAGCAATTCCAGGCCCACCGCTGTCTGCCGCTTCCACTTGGTCCTGAAAGAAAGCGGGCGTGCAGGCATGCTGTGGGCATGGTCCAGGCACCAAGACCCAGCCCCTTCTCTGGCCCCTTCCTGCCTCCTCCTTCTTTCTCCCCTGGGTGGCAGGAAGACTCAGAGACCTATTCAAACTGGCAATGCACTACATCTCCTGCCCCAGCCTTGCTCCCAGAAAGACCCAAACCCAAAGCCAGTTTTGTAAATTATACCTTCAATGGCAGAGACCCTCACAAATGAGATCCTACAAGCTTTGCTGCCTTTTCCTAAAGCTCTGCTCTGCTGTTGCCCCCCTTGTAGTTTGACTACTTCTGGAAACTTTCCTTAGGGCCAAAGGAGACTTCCACAAGCAGTCACTTTCCTCCTTCCTTAATTTCCCTTCCACGTCCCCCCACTCCCAGCAATCCCAAAGAGTCTGCTCTCAGCCCCTCTTCCTTCCCCCACAGGCTGAGAGAGAAGAAACCGTAAACAAAAGGATGCAGAGACTCCTAAGTCAGGGACCCCAGCCCCTCTCACTCCCCAGGGCTGGGAGACATATTTCTCTCATAAGCCTGACAGGACCTTACAGTGGGCAGGGAGCTTAAGGGGAGGATGGCAACAAGGTCTCAAAATGGAATTCATTTGAGGGAGGGCTCTCCCAAGGGCAAAGTACCTCCTGGCCATTCTGAGGGGGAAATGCATTTCAAGATATTTCCTCCTCAGGGAGAAAGTAACAATCAAAACCTGTGATCAGCTTTTCTCAGTCTCCTCCTTCCCCCACTGCATACCCTGCTAGGAAGAAGAGAGCAGGCGGTTGCTCAAATGACTTATGAAGGAACGCAGGACTGGTGGGCCATCCATACTCGGCAGCTCCAGCCAAATTAATAAACATGTCGCCCATTTTAAATTGGCTACAAATGACACTAATGTTTTCCGACAGAATTAGGGTGGCTGAAACCGTATGTAATGAGACAGAAAATTATGGTAAAGATGACGACTGGATGGGCATTTCCAACCGCACTTATGGACGATTAGAATACAAGCGAGAGAAAAGGAGGGGGAGAGAAAATCGAGACAAGGAGATGAGTGCCAGTCTTGAAAACATAGCGAAACCTCTGCCTCAGATTGCCCAGGTTCCGCTCTACACTTCCCGGCCCAGCAAGCACTACCAGCCACTTTTGCTTTCTTAATTTCCCTTCTAGAGAAGGAGCAGTGCCAGGAAGGTTCTGCAGCACTCTTGCTCCATGTTGAGACAGCAAAGGCAGCCAGTACAGGGGACAGACCCACACTCCCTCCTTCTCCCTGTACGGATGCTTGGCCAGCCGCCGATTCTCCAGCCTGCAGCTGCCAAACCAACTCTAACCCAGCTGGGCTCTCCTAGTCTCTGCAGCTACACTGACCAAGGCTGGGACCCTGCTTCTCCCAGCCGCCTCACAGGCCAAAGCAAGGACATTTATGCCGAGGCGGCTGGGACAGCTCTGTGGAGATAGCAATACCTGGGCCGGGCCTTGTTGTCATCAGCTACAAACCTTTGGAACCAGCCTGGGGCAGGCCCAAGGGGTGCACCGCGCAGGCTCTCTGGACCTGAGTGTCAGCTGCACAGATGTCTCAATTTGAGAAGGTGTGGCTTCATTGATTTGGGGAGGAAGTGGGGGGAATTCCAGCGGCTCGGGTTTCAGAGGAAAAGTAACACCTGTTAAAGCACTTAGAAGTGCAAAATTGTCCAAATTTCAGCTGCCCTTCAGTCCCTCTCACCTTGGGGGTGTGGCTCATCCCTGCCTCATCCTTAAAGCACCCAAGTGCCCACTCCAGGGTCTCTCTCAGTCCTTAGAGTCTCTGGAGGCCAGGAGAGAAGAAGATTCATGACTTAAATGGCCAGACACCTTTGTTCCCACAAACTGCCTCCCTTACCTGCGGTTCTGGTACCAGGTCTTGACTTGGGTGTCAGTGAGGTTGAGCGCTGCAGCCAGGTCCATGCGATCCTGCACACTCAGGTACTTCTGCCGCTCAAAGCTACGCTCCAGTTGATTGAGCTGGTGGTCGGAAAAAGCTGTCCTTGCTTTTCGAGGCTTCTTGGCTCTCACAGGGGGACTCTCACGGCTACTCGTAATCTCCCGGTCTCCTTCCTCCTTTGTCCCTACCATAGAAACCCAGACACAGTGGTAAGTTAGCCTGGAATGGGGAAGGACTGAGTGTCCTCCTGGCATACACTTCCACATTCCCAAGCCAACCACTGGCCTCAGGGGACTACACTCTGCCACCCCCAGAACACACACACACTCAGGCCTTAGCCCATGTGGAGGAAGAGGGCTGTTTTCAGACTGCAGAGTGTGGGGCCTTGTTCAGAGGTTCTAAAGGGGGCCTAAAAGGGGGTCTGATCTTCACATGGTTGGAAATTAAAAAGTAAAAATTTTTAAAAATAAAACTTTTAAAAAGGGTTATTTTGTTATTGTTTCCTTGATTGAGAGAGATGCTTTCCCTTTCCTTTATTGTTTTCAGTATTGTTTATTGATCCTTGTTTTTCTGGTAAAGAAATATGCTGACTTTGTTTAACTGATTTGGTACTTTTCAAAGGGTCTTTCTACTCTTTTTTTTTTTTTTTTTTTTTTTTTGAGGAGGGGGCATCTTTTTCATTTTACTTTTTTCTGTTTTCTGAAAGTTATGGGTGTTTGTTTTTCTTTTTCAGATGCACCTGGGAAATGTTGGAATCAAGCTTTCTGAAGCCTGCATCGGGTCTTTTAAAGTTTCACAAAGAGTATGTCACCCAAACACTGAGTTGAGCTCAAAATCACTGAGCCCATCCAGGTGACAGCATGGAGATTTCCGGATTCTATTTGTCAACTTTGGTTTTTTACTGAAATGCTGGGAAATCGATATGTCAATCCCTCCCTGTTTGTACCCGTTTGTGCAGTGCTCCTTGATCTTCCCTGCAGGAAGAACAATAATCTCTCTAATTGACCCACTGGGGAGGTTGGTGCACAAAAAATCGCCAGACCAGACTGTACATCTGTTTTGGACACTATTATGCTAATGCTATAATAGTAAAATGAGGAGCTAACGTCCTACCTTCCAGACAGTCAGCATATTTCTTTACCAGAAAAAACAAGGATCAATAATAAAAAACAACATATCTGTAAAGGAAGAAAAAACGCTCCTGGTATATTAAAACTCTTCCCATGCAAAGACTACCACATTTACTTATGAAATTGTCTGAGGAGAAAATGGGAAAAGGGAGTTCAAGGACAATTTCCATTGTCATCTTTTTTTTAACAAAAAGGAGATTAATCCAATTTCAAAAGATTTTATTTTTATAAATACTACCTCCTAATTACTTGTAAGGGGCCAAAAATCTTCATAGGATACAGATATTCAGTTGAGGCCATAGGATAAGAAGGGTGCTTTTAAGAAACTGATTACAAATTTTTACGGGCTTCCCTATACTAACCACGATCTAATTTTTTAAAAGTTGCTCTGTTCATGAAACTCAGAAATTTTTCCTTCATTAAAACCGATAATTCCTGTGATGGTGTTTAGAAAATAAGGTGGGGGGTGAAATCACTTGCATTAAAGAACGAACACCAGGTTGTGATCACATCCACGCTAGCTAACTGGTTTCTCTCTCCCACCTCCCCACATTCCCATTCCCATTCCCAAAGTCTCAGCTAGAAAAACCCCAAGTCCATCCCTTTTATCAACGAAAAGTATTTCCTGTCGGATGCCCTCCACCCCCCCTTAACCCCCAATAGATTAAAATTAAGTAAAACAAAGGAAGGAGCTGGATGGCCGTTGAAGGTTGTGGGGTAGAAATTTAACAATAAACAGAACTTCGAAGAGTCCCCAAATCTCACGCCCAGGCCTCCCTTCAGCTTGCAGTCTTTTAACCGTCGCCCAGTCGCCCGAGATGCGCCCGGAATCGCTCCCCAGCAGAGATCTGCTGAAGGCTGAAGGGGAGATTGGGAACCAGGAGGACAAGCCAAGAGCGCTGGGTGGCGGGACTCACCATGGCATTTGATGTCGCTCTGGGAATCCTCCCGCTTGTCGAGTTTGGTTTTGCTGTCCTCCTGCTCGAGCTTTGGCCTGAAGCTCTCGTGCACTGCGTTGCTCTCCTGCTTCGGGGTGTGGTGGGGAGAGGATACGCTGGTGCTGTAGGGTGCACATGCCGCCAGAGGTTTGCTGTCGCCCAAGATGTCCTTAATTAAAAAAGAAGACGTAGAAGTCCTGGGGGCCGAGGCGGCCGAGCCCAGCTGCTGAGCGGGCGGCGGCGGCTGCTGTGGCGGCGGCGGCGGCGGCTGCTGTTGGGGCGAAGGCTGCAAACTTTGGGTCGGGGCCGCGGCCAGTGGTGGCGGCTGCTGGCTGTGGTGGAGGTGGTGATGATGCTGGGTCGCGTCTGCTACCAGATGCTGCTCCGGGGGCTCCATGGTGACTGAAATAGGAGAAGAAGGCGCCGTCCCTACGGTATCAATCTCCGAACAGGGAGATGGGGTGGCCTGACTCCTAAAATCCGCGGTCCTGGCCTCACCGAGCGGGCGGAAATCTCCATTCATCATGCCCGGGCTGCCTGAACTGGCACTGGATAAAATCGTGTCTATTCCAAAACTCGACCCGCTGGCCCCTTCCATTGTTGTCATTTCTACATGAGGTCCACGCCACTCCGCCGTTCAGCAGCCGCCCGGAACCAGCGAAGGAAGCTATCGATCGCAAAACAAAATAAACACCAAACAATGTTGCCGCCGCTTAAAAAAAAAAAAAAAGTGGGGCGGGGAGAGAAGGAAGGGTAATTGGGAAGTGGCAATCGGTGGATACTTTCGACACAACTTTTTTTCTCTTATGCAAAAAGTAGGAGTGGGAAGAAAAAAAGATGATGCGGGGCGGGTGGGGGGGGGGGGTAGTTAAAAATTTTTCTGAGAAAGCTCGGAACGTGCGCTCCAGGAACTAGCGCTCCAGGAACGACTGCGCACGTGGCGCGGCGGTGGCGACGCGGAGGACCCAGGCGAAAGCGCAGGCGGCGGGAAGCTACCCCGAAGCCGCCGCCGCCGCCGCCGCTGCCGGGGTCTGCCCACAGCCTGGCACCTGGCAGCAGCGGTGGCGGCGGCGGACGCGGCAGGTGCAGCGACGGCGAGGCCCGGGCGGCCGCGCGCCCTCAGAGCTCCCCTGCGGCTCCCGAAGTGGCAGCCGCGCGCCACTCGGTAGCCCCGTAGCCGAGTTTCTGAACTTTCTTGGAAAGTTGCGGGGCAGACACGGCCGCAGCGGCCGCGGCAACGCGAGGAGGAGGAGGAAGAAGAGGACAGCGAGAAGGAACCGGCGCAGGCGGCGCAGGCGGCGGAGACGCGATGCCAGGCGACTCCGGCCGCTGCCAGGCGCTTTCGCTTGTAATCCGGCTGCTCGCGGGCGGCGCCGACCCCCTCCCGTGACGTCACGGCCACTGCCGCCGCTCCCAGCGCCGCGCCGCGCCGGCCCGCGCCCCCGCTGCCGAGGCCGCGCGCCCGGCACCGCGCCCCCATTGGCCGCGCCCGCGCGAGCGAGGGACGTCGACGTGCCGGGAGCCAATAGGCGCAGCGCTGGCGAGCCGGTCAGCGGACTCGGCTCGGACTTCGCTGCTCTTTTGAGAAGCCGCACATCCTTGCGCCCGCATCCCTGAACCGAACTCCGAGTCAAGTGGTCCCGGTGTCCACAATCACCAGTGCAGGGCAAAGGGAGAGGCGGGGAAAAGATCAGAGGGAGACCAGAGAAAGGGAACCAAAGGGGAGAAAGAAAAAAAAAAAAGTAGCAAGGCTTTGCCCGTTTTCTTAAGTCAGAAGAGAGAGGGAAAAGAGGACGGGTAGGGACTTACCTTTAGGCTCCAGCGCGGCCGCCCTCGCAGCCTCCCCCAACGCGCGCGGGAATAGTCCGAAGACATTAAGAGAAGAGGAAGGGGATCCCTGAAGGAATTCACAGAAAAGTGTGTCACTTCAGGCGCCAGAGCCTCGCATAAGCGTGCGGGCGGGCTCTGGGCTCTGATTTCTCCCCCAACGAACCCAGGCGCTTGGGCTCGGCCCAGCGGGCGGCGGGTCCCTGAGAGGGACACAGCCGGGTCCGCGTCCACCAGGCACTCTAGGGGAGGACGAGACCTGAAGCTCCAAGCCGGGGACCCAGCCTGGTCTCCAGTGAGAGCCCGTGCTGGAAGAAATGCCTGGCCAGACGCTTTCTCCCGAACAGGGGAGCTAATGCCCGAGGCGTTCTCTGGTGGCGAGGGCAGCTACGGTTCACTGCGGTGTCGGGCGGGCGCGGAGCTCCGGACCCATAGCGGCTGGTCTACAGCCCGCGCCCCTGCCGCGCCCCCCGGCAGTCCGTCCAACCCTGTCCCCTGGCCCCTTTCGGCAAGCGCTCATTTGGAAAGGAAACAGTCACTGCGGATCCGCTTGGGACCCGGAGCATGACTGTGACGCCTCGTTGGAGGGTATCAACTTGCATTATTTTCTCTAGGACGTCTCCAACCTGTCTCTTGTTGAATGTCAGAGTAATGGGAAGTGCCAGTGACAAGACGGCATATTACTCCTGATTAAGTGCCGTGTCAACCTAATTAGCAGAGTAATTATAAGGTGCTAATGAATGATTCAAAGTTCTTTGAGTTACATTTTACTCCAAATTACCATTTTAAGAACCCTATGAATCTACGAGGCGGGCATCGCTTCCGTGACTAGGTCTGGAATGATGTTCGAGTGGCCTTTAACGTCTCCAAAGGCTGGGCCGAAATCTGGGATTTAGTTGCAGTTCTGGAGGTCGCTTTCTGGGCCACAGCTTTTATCTGTTGAGGACGAAGGGAGGGGTGTCAGGGAGGCAAATGACCTCCTGGGACAAGATTTTGCCTTACGGTCGGAACTGCTTCTGTGTGAGCCCTGGGTCCGGAAGGGGGTAGCTGGGCTACTCATCCTGCCTGCGTTTTCCTAGGGAAATCGGTGTATTTGACCCAGAAAAAAAAACACAGCACTATTTGGAGGGTGGGTTGAGCTGTTTCTCATCGTCTTCGTGCCTTTTTTCCTAGGGCTGTTCCGAGAGAACAGCGGGCATTGAAGGGACGGAGGCGAGGAGATGCACAATCCGGGCAGCTCTCGCGCTTCTCGGAAGGCGAGGGGAGTTTGGCGGAGGAGACGGGGTTGGTGAGCTGAGGCGGGGGACTCGGGATGTGCTCAATCCCGGCAGGGACCGACGCTGGCCAGAGGGGTGCCGGGAGGCCCTAGGGAACGGGTGACTGGGCCCCCCGGTGGGGTCGGGCCACTCTAGGCTGGAACTGGGTTGGATCAAACGCCTCTGGCGCGGGAACTGAGTGCTGGCCCGGGAGACCCTCCGGAGAGCTCGCGGACTCGGCCTCGGCCTTCGGCCGCGGTTACCGAACCACAGACGGTGGACTTGCGGAGGTGACTTATCCGAGGCCGCAGGGCCCGGCGCTGCACAGCTTTGCAGCCTAAGCACCCCGCGCGTCTGTCACAGTTGACCGCTGTGGGGAGGACGGGAAAGGCTCTAGGGCTGCCCGAGACTGCAGGCGGACGCTACCTACTCTTCCCTCTTCAAATATCGATTAGGGTTCTTCCCATTCCAACATCATCATCCACCAACTTCCCGAATATGCTGCGTTTTCTCCTAGGCCTGAGGGGGTTCCAACTCGAACTCCCCTCGCTGCGTATTCAGGGTGGGAAGTGGGGAGGGGGATAAAACAAATTTAAAATCCAGAACTTACGGCACTGCACAAATCAATTATTCTCGACCTTGATAAATAATTCATTTAAGCCTGTTTTTGTTTTGTTCCAACGCCTAAAATGACTCAAGAGCTCAAAAGGCTGATCGCACAGCTTGTGTTAGGCGGTTCGACAGGGTTTTTTTTTGTTTGGAATAATTCACAGCATTGGCAGGGGAGACGATGGAGATATGACCCTACGAAAAAATGAAATCTTAAAAGGAGAGAGAAAAGTCGAAGTGTTGGGGGCAGGGGAGTGCGTGTTTTGTGACAACTCTAAAGCGAAGCAAACAGGAACCCAGTAGGCCCCACTTTGTGAATGTCTCAGATCATATTTTCTTAAGAAAAGGTTAATATCACAGAAGAGTTCTCTGGGTGGGTGTTAGATCAGCTTCCAGTAGCAATAATGGTGAGGGGAAAACACGACCTTAACTTTTATCAAGGCTGCGATGTTAGTGGTGGCCTGAAGATTCACAAATGGACTTGAAGACCAAATTACAAACTTAATGAAAAAACTTTTTTCAGAGCTGGAGTTTTGTTTAACTTTTCTCAGTTCTTTTTTCCCCAGACACATTCCTCTCTTGCATTTTTTTTTTCTGAAAATATATAATGTATACATCCAAGAAGTCATGCATATTCTGGCAAACATAATTCACTTTTCACTTTTAACAAAATCACAATTCAGAACCACAACAGGGTGCAGATATATCATACTGCTAAACGAAAGAAAATGCCTTAACTGGATTTAATCTTAGATTTTCTCACTGGATTGAAAATACAAATAAATAGAGTCTCTAAACTGACATGAGTTTAAATATAATTAGTCACTTTCAGGCCCTCATTTCCTTAAGAGAAGGGGAAGAGAAAAAAATAAACTTTTTTAATATTTGGAAGATTTTGGAATTTTGGCCTAGAAAGCAGTTATTGCCAACTGTGGGTAACAGAGAACAAACTTTTCCTTCCCGGCTCTGAAGGACACATCACTGCCGATCAGCATCAAAGATGCTCCTTTCCCACCTCAGAGAATGATTCAAACACTTGAAAATTTAGCAAATTTGGTTCCTAAACTCTCTATGATCCACTTTCACCATCTAGATTTAGTATTTGAGATTGTGTTTAAACTAGGGCATTCAGTTTTTTAAAAATGAAACTTAACTTTGAAGAAATTCACTCACACATTGTGATGAACGTAGAGCTGGTGTTTCTTCCTATCATATTTAATTTGAACGTTTTTAAGGGTCCACATGATGACAATGCCAAGTGAGGGGAATGAGGTGCAAAGACGCTTCCCTCCACTGGGCGGCGCCAAGAGCTCCGAACCGAGGGAGGAGCTATTGTTTCTTTCTATAAAAGATGCAAGATACACAAATGAGCTCTGCACCTTCTGAGGCTGTCTCCCTGACAATTGTCTGACCTCTCGCCATTTCAAAGCTACAGAAACGTCGGAAGTTTCCTTTTTTTTTTCAATTTATCAATATCTTTTCAACTATTTTAGAATTTGATACATATTTACTTAGAAAAAATAATACATTAAAGAGAAATATCCTGGCAGCTCTGCTGACCAAAAAGAAAACAGAGACAAAAATATGAAAAAAAATGGAACTGAGTCCCTTAAATAAATTGCAACTGGGAGAGTGGAGTTGGGAGCAGATGGAGAAAGATAAAGAAAAAAAGAGGTAACTGAAAAGTATGTTAACAGGAACAAGTTAAAATGATAACCTGTGTAATTATTAATTGTTCTCGTGGAATGAAAGTTTTGAGGGGTAGTTCTGATATCGTAATACAATTTGCAAGAGCTATAAACTTCACCAAATTATAAAGATGAGCAGTTTGGAAGGAAGTTGGCTCTCCTTGGGAGTTAGATGTGTGTTGTACAGAGGCAAACCACAGGAAGGTAAGTAGAAATGTAGAGGACAGAACGCTGGAGAAGAGAGTTTTCATCTCATTTTACCACTTTCTGTGTTTGTGGGCAAGGCACTTAACCTTTCGATTACCAAATTCCTCCTCCACTAAAGAGGAGACTAGCTCTTGCTTAGAACAGGGTGAGTTTAATGACCAAATAAGACCTTCTATGTAAGAGCTCTTTACAAAATATAAAGCAGAGTTTGCTAAATACTATACACAAAAGTGACAATGATTTCTAGCATAAGCAACACCCAGTAGCTATATTTGTTTTCACTGCTTCCTTCCCTCATTCATTTTGTTCATTCACTCAATCAATAAACATTATTGAATGCTCATTCTATGCCAGGCGCTTGAGACTGGGACACCAGCTCACCTCAGGTTTGACAAGAACTTGTGCTGGAAAACTGTCATAAATACAGTGATACAAATTAGAACCTGCTACAGTGGGGGTGAGAAAGAGAGTGGGGAGTCTTACATTAGGACAAGTTGGGGGAATAGTAAAGCTTTCTAAAGGAAATGAAGTGTGTGTTCAGTCATGAGTGTATCTCAAGTAGTGGGATGTAGAGGAATTTCTATGGTAGCTGAGAAATCCCTCTACAAAAATGGTGCAAATCCCTCTACAAAAATGATGCAAAAATGTCCGTGAATTGTCCAAAATTGTAATCTCCTGACTGTAGGGCTGGGCTGCAATCTGTAGACATATGTTGGCTCTAGGGGGTTTCTTCTGGGTCCAGCAGGAAGAGACAAAATACTCCTTGACACTTTGAAGGGAAAAGGAACTAATTGCACGTGTTTACAGGCCTGGGCAGCAGCATATACAACCGGTTACACAGTCTTAGATTTGATCCCAAGAGGTGATCCAGTCCCCTCAAGGACTTTATCCTCTTTTCCCCACCCGCACTCTTGCTTCCTTCTTTCTAGAGTTTCAAATCATGGACGGTTTGGTGACCTTAGCAGGCCCAATTCAGGTGTGGAGATTGGGAAGGTGACAAGGTGAAGGCAATTGAAGGAAGAGCCCAGGGAGACATGGGGAAGGATTTCGTTTCACTCCTCCTAAGCTGAACCATTGTCCATTGAAGGCCAGCTCCTGGAGAAATTAAAGGGCCCCTGTGTGACACAGCCATGTCATACATAAACAGAACTCTGAAGCCTATCAACTCCTGAGGCTAAGTAAGAGGGAATGTAGGGGCCAAGGCAGAGGAGAAACCAAAGCCTCAGTGCGCTGAGCAAAGATGCCAATCAGAGAAGGATAAATTCATTTGCGATGTTAATTAACAAGCGGCTAATTAAAACGGCACTTTGAGTGCTAATCAATCGCCTTATTAAGTTAGAGCCATCACTGGAACAAATTGAAAGCTCCCCGCCCCGTTTTCTGCCTTTGGTGCAGGCGGGGCCACGTTCCCAGATACCGTGCGAGGCAGAGGGGCGCGGAGGTGGGGCGCAGCCTCTGTCAGCTTTCTCAGTCTCTCCCAGGTCTACAGAATACGCCACTGGACAAGTGCCTAAGCGGCGACTTCTGGTCCAGACACACCGCCCAGGGAGTAAATAGTTGCGTGGAAGAACAACTCATTCAGCAGCAGCTAACACCGACGTTTCCTCCTGGAAGGAACTCCCACAAAGCGCGGGGATGTGACCTGTGGGCCCCCAGCAGGGGTAGAAGGCAGTTCAACCCGAGGGGGGCGCTCTAGGGCCGGGATCCTGTATCCCTATTTCTCAGAACACACCCAACGCCTCATTCTGAAAACCCTGCTTAGGCCCTGGCCCTGGTGCAGCTCAGCAACCAGGAAAGAGCTGGACCTGCCTTCAGGCAGCAAGAACAGGACTGCCAACCCTCCTGTGGCTCTGTCTCCCGGGGCTCCATGAGAAGGTGATGGGGATGCAAGGAGGGAAGAGTGAGGTGGTGTGCTGGGCGTCGGGGACGAGGGTGCACGCCAGCCAAGACGTGCCTCCCATCCGGCCCACGCGCGCTTCCCCACCCCCCGGCCCTCCAAAATCGGTAAGAGAATTAAGATTTCGAACCCCTATTTTGAGCAGCCTTCCGCATTTCCTAATTGTTAAATTCCTGTTTTTCACCAAATACCCGGGGGAGAAACATTTGGCAATAAGAAGGGGCTGTGAATTTAAATGCTAATTGAGTGGGTCCTTCTTCCGCAACTCCACCTGCCTGGCGGCCACTGTTAAGACTAAACACCCTCGGAGCGCCCACTGCAACATTCCTGGGGTGCCGAGTAGAAGTGCAGAAAAGAGAGACCCTAGCGGACTCCTGTCTGGTTTGCTTTTTGCCGCCTCTTACAGAGAAAAAGAGAATGCCATTGGAAGAAAGTCTTTTGCGTGGTGGGCGATGTGTGGGTGGGGGACTTGTGGCGTGGCCCGGGGTGTTGTTTCTGTGCCTGCGATGACACATGTATGTCTTGAGCTGTGGGCTCGCCTTCCTGGAGGTGCGCCCGACCGCATCTGCTGGTGGGTCTGAGCGTGCTTGGGGTGTCCCAGAAGAATTGAGAGAACGGCTCCCACGTGCAAAGTTCAAAAGCATTAATATTTTCATCGTATTATCATTATTCAATATAATAATATTTGTTCGGTTAGCGGCACTAATTAGGCCACATTAAAACCGTAGTGTGTCCCTAATGGTGCGTAATGTGCTCACACTCACATTTTTCTCTCTAAGGATGGGCGGCTGCTGGCTGGCAGGGGAGGAGAGACAGGCAAGCGGC